>NC_086444.1:218339071-218639071 GCF_028390025.1 Pseudophryne corroboree | reverse complement strand
CGGCATTTTGAATTTGGCGCCAGCTGTGAGCTAATCACGGCTCACGAGCTGGCAGCCAATCAGGAGTGCCGGCGGCGAGCCAATCCCGGCTCGCCGCGTCAAAGCCCAGCCCCCTGTCACTGGTTTGTATTAGCCAGCGCGACGGGTGTGAGGGCTCAGTTCGTCGGTGGGGAAGGAGCAGAGAAGTGCTCCGGAAGATTCAAGCAAGAAGACTGCGCCGGAAGTCCTGGAGGGCGGCAGTAGTTGCAAAATAGCTCAGACACGCCGCCGCCTGCCGGGTGAAGTACAAAGAGCCGACACCAGTCGGTGAAGACGCCAGAAGCCCTGGGGCAGCGGTGTGCGACGGAAAAGAGCTTCCCCTGGCCACCGCTGCCCAGGTGAAGGCTCCTGGAAGCCCGGAGGGTGGGAGCCATCCCGCCCCAGACGAAGACAGCGCGGTGGGCATGACCGGACCAGGCTTGATCCAGCCGTAGCCCATAGGACGGGTAAGTCTGGGTGGTGCGCCGCCCCCCTTTGGCCTCCTAGACCACCAGGGATTCAGGCACTAGGTCCATGGGGTATGGCAGGCAGTAGACTTAAGGCGCATTAGGCGGGCACTAGGCCCGTGGTACCCAAAGGGGCATTAGGCCCAATAGCCTTGCACAACAGGCGGGCACTAGGCCCGGGGGACCCAAGGGCATTACGCCCAATAGTACTGGGCAGTAGGCGGGCACGAAGCCCGGTCAGCAATATGGGCGCTAGGCCCAATAGGATATGTCTGGCCACCAGGACTAGGTAGGCGGGCACTAGGCCGTGGTAATTCTTGATCCGGCGCTAGGCTGCAGGTTGTGTAAGTCGGTGCTACGTCACAGGTGTGGTAAGTCGGCACTAGGCCACAGGTTGCGTAAGTCGGCATTAGGCCGCAGGTTGCTTAAGTCGGCGGTAGGCCGCGGGTTGCATAAGTCGGTGCTATGCCGCATGTGTGGTAAGTTCTCAGTTTTCCCCACAGCCAGGCCCCCATGAAAGGTAGGCTGTCGGAAGTTACGCGCTGGTGAGTATCACAAGGTCGAAACAATATTACTGTATCGTGTTATAACCTCTGTATAAGTGTCTCTCCATCGTAAAGCGTAAGCAGCGCCACGTCCCGTGGGCTGTATTGTGTGTTCTCTTACAGGAGCAAGGAAGAAGGGCCAGTCGTCTGGCAGGAATCCGAGGGTACAGCTGGTGAGCAGAATTGTGTTTCGTGTGTTTTCTGTGGTGTATGTCGCCCCTTTCCCTACCTCCCGTTTGGGCGTGTATTTTCGTTCAGGGTCGTGCCTGGTGCTATGCACCGCTACGGGAGCACCCAGTCTGAGGCCGCAAGTGCCAATGATGACCATTCACTGAGCCCAGTGGAGGTCACCCCTGCGTAGTGTGTCCCCCATTCTTTTCAAATCACCTCGGGAAGTTCTTGTCCGGGCCTGGACGCGTGCCAGTATCGTCTGAGTTGCCTCGACGGATTTAAGGTGGAGGACAGGAGGCGTGAGGTACGTAGGCCTGGTAAGTGAGCGCGCCATACTTTTTCTGCAGGGCCCCACCCCCGTGGCTCATATATATATATATATATATATATATATATATATATATACATACATATGCATATACATATACATATACAGGGGTGGATTAGGCAGGGCCGAAACTAGGATTTTCGTCACCCGGGGCAAGGCAGCAATTTGGCGCCCCCACCCCCACGCCCCTATTATCACACTAAATTATCATATATTTAGAAAAACTATACAATTCACAATCCCATCCCCCGGTGACCCCCGAACTTGCTGCCGCACACAAACCACAACCCCCTCTCCTTCCAACCTGCCACTGCACAAACCCCCAGCTGTACCTGTCGCTGTATATACTACATAGCTCCCCAACCCCAGACCTGCCCCTTCCCTGGACCCACTAGCACACACACCCTTATCCCCCAGGACCTGCCAGCAACAATAACTTAACCCACCACCCAATGCCACACCTGACCTCCCCCACACAGCCCCTCACCTCCAATTCTTGTTTCATTGCAAAGAGGCATGCAGCGCCAGTTGAAGTAATAATCTGTGAGCGCCAGGGGGTTAGCGGCGGGCAGCCGGGGATGAGCAGCGGGTGCTGAGAGCGGTGGGCGGCCAGGGGTGAGCAGCGGTGGTGAGCAGAAGGACACGGGCGGTGAGTGGCGGGCGGCCGGTGTTGAGCGGCGGGTGGTAAGCAGCAGGACGCAGGCAGTGTGCGGCAGGTGGCGAGCGGTGGGTGGTGAGCAGCAGGACGCGGATGTTGAGCGGCGGACAGCAGACAGACTGATGGTGCTCTACGCAGCCTGATCCTGGGTCCGCCTCTCACAGCTGCACAGCTCCAAGATAGTTGTTTGCCGCTGCTGCCGGGTCTGCCTCCAACTCTTCTGCTCTCTCTGCGCCCCCAAAAATCATGCGCCCAGGTCACGTGCTCCCCTAGCCCCACCCCACCCCCCACCCCTAGTTACGGCCATGGATTAGGATGGAAAACCAGCCCGGGAAATTTATGGAAGCAGCCCTAATGGGCTGCAGTCTGGTGAGAGGGGCGGTATCCCTCCTCATAGGACCTTACTGTACACAATTGCGGCCTTCCATGTGTCTTTTGCTTCATTTGTATCTGAGACCAGGGGCAGATTGGGAACTAAAGGTGGCCCTGTTAAATTTTATAATATAAATATAAATATATAATACTATCTTTTATTATTTTGGGGTACAGCTAATGGGGCCAAAACACCCAGTAAGTACAGTATAGTAACAAAGAGGTCTAATGTAAGGTGCAGCTCACTCAGACACAGCACAGTGTGGGTTAATCAGAGTTGATAGCAAACCAAAAAAGTTAGCAATTGGGCAAAACTATGTTGCATTGTAGGTGGGGTAGATGTAACATGTGCAGAGAGAGTTAGATTTGGGTGGGTTGTGTTCAAACTGAAATCTAAATTGCAGTTTAAAAATAAAGCAGCCAGTATTTACCGTGCACAGAAACAATATAACCCACCCTAATCTAAATCTCTCTGCACATATTACATCTGTCCCACCTGCAATGCAGCATGGCTTTGGCAAATTGCTAACTTTTTGGTTTGCTAACAATTCTGTATAGAGATGAGCGGGTTCAGGTCTCAGAGAACCTAACAACCCCGAATTTCTCTACCCGAGCCCGGATTTTCCCGCCTGACTCAGAAACCAGAACGAGGCAAAACTTCATCATCCCGCTGCCGTATTCTCGCGGGGTTTGGAATCCATATAAGGAGCCGCGCGTCCCCGCCATTTTCACTCCGGCATTGGAGAGTGTAGAGAGAGGACGTGTCTCCATCCTCAGTGTCCTCAGTGGTAGTGTCTTGTGCTGCATCTGTCCAGTCACAGTGGTTGTGTCCTCTGCTGCCATATGTCCAGTGCTGCTGTATAAGTCCAGTCCAGTGGTGCTGTTTTGTGCAGTGGCGTGCGGTGAGGTCAGTGGCTGGTGAGGCACTGCAGCCATAATCTCTGTGGAGTCCCGACGAGGTCATCATCTGCCGCCGTGCCAATGCCCACTACTGCCGCCACTAATGGTTGCCGACCCTGCCAATTGCCTACAAAATCGCCGCCATCAACTGCCTGACCCCCAGCCGCTAATCTGCATCTCAGTCTGATGCCGCCAGTGCCTGCAGCCTTCCTGCTCATCAAACTTGTGATGAGCAGGTGGCTAATACATTGTCAATTTTTATAAATTTATGAGAGACAGAGAGGTGGAATATGGGGAGATGGGAGAGAGAAGAGAAATATGAAGACAGGAGGGATAGACAAGGGAGTAGGCACAGGGGAAGATGGCAGAGAGAGAGGAATAGGGTGAGAAGGAAGAGAGACGGAATAGGGGGCAGAAGGAAGATAGAGAAGGAATAGAGGGAGATGGGAGAGGAGGAATAGAGGAGATGGCAAAGAGAGAGGAGAAATAGGGGTATATGGGAAAGAGGAGAGTGAGAGGAATAGAGGGAGATGACAGAGAGAGAGAGAGAGAGAGAGAGAGGAGGAGCAGGCTGGCAGACTGGGAGTAATAGTGGTGGAGAGCAGGGGGCAGGATTGGAGTAACAGTAGTGCAGAATAGGGGGACAGGCAGGGAGTAATAGAAGGGGGGGGCAGGATGGGAGTAGTGGTGGGAAAAAGTGGGCAGTATGGGATCTCACCTCCTCTAATGCAGCTCCCGGGTCCCAGCCACCGTTGCTCCTTCCATGCAAGCTCACACAGGACGGCCTCAGTAGAAGTTATGGGTTCCGCTCCTCTGGTGTTCTCCGCGTAGTCCAGGGGAACATGGGCGTGGCCTGCGATCGGGTTGGGGGTGGGGCAGGGCTGCACCTCCGCACCAGGTGTACATAAGGCTCTTTGTTTTCTGGCTGCCCGCAGCTGTGCCCTCCTCATCACTGGAGCTGTCTGTCCGAGTTCTCTTTGTGACAGTCCAGGGGCAAATGCAGGATTTTTAGGGGGGAGGGGGGGTTCCAGATATGAGAGAGAGGGAGAGATAGAAATAGAAGAGAGTGCACATATATAGAAACCTCCAACCCGTGTGTGTGTGATATATAAACACAGAACCAAGGAGACATTGGGAGTGAGGGGGACATCGGGGGGGGGGGGGGGGGAGAAAGAGGGAGTGAGACACAGACATGTTGAAAGAGAGACTTACATGCTGAGAGACAGTTCTGGAAAGAGAGTAACTTGGGTGGGAGAAAGAGACAGGGACAAACAGACACAAACATGGAAAGAGAAACGGACATGGGGAGAGAGAGACAGACATGAGGTGGGATAGAGACACACATGGAGAGACACAGACACAGGGAAAGAGAGACAGACACAAGGAGGGATAAGACATGGAGAAAGAGACAGACATGGGGAGGGAGAGAGAGTGAAACACACACACACACACATGGGGAGGGAGCAGACATGGAGAAAGAGACACACAGGGAGAGATATACAGAGACGTGGAGACAGACACAGGGAGAGAGACAGACAGACATACGGAGAGAGAGAGAGAGAGAGAGAGAGAGAGACGAACAGAGAGAGGAAGAAAGAGGAGTGACATGGGGAGGGAGGAGATATGGAGAGACAGACACAGTGACCAAGAGAGACAGACATGGGGAGGTAGAGATACAGGAAGAGAGAGAGAGAGAGAGACACGCACACACACACATTGGGAGGTAGGAGGAGACATGGAGAGAGATACAGACACAAGGAGAGAGAGACAGACAGACATGTGGAGAAAGAGACCGAGACAGGGAGAGACAGACACAGGGAGGGAGAGAGAGACTGAGGAAAATGGTATGTTAACCCAGTGGTTCTCAAACTGCCCTCAGGACCCCACACGGTTCACGTTTTCCATGTCACCCAGCAGCTGCGCTGTGTATCACCAACTGTCACATTTTAAAAATCTACAGGTGACCTGCAAAACATGAACCGTGTGGGGTCCTGAGTACCGAGTATGAGAACCTGTGCCCCTATTCCAGGTGCTACAAGGGCAGCATTTCCACAGCAGCTGTTAATACGTAGAGGTTAGTTACGCCCTGAAACAAAATACATGATGAAACAGCGCTCAACAGAATAATATAATAATATAAAAGAGATGGCATGGTTAATATATTAAAACACTTTCATATGGCAAATATCCCATGTATATCACAGAAATAGTAAAGTGACAATCAGCTTGCAATTAGCATTAAAATCAGATATGTTTAAAAATAAGAATTTACTTACCGATAATTCTATTTCTCATAGTCCGTAGTGGATGCTGGGGACTCCGAAAGGACCATGGGGAATAGCGGCTCCGCAGGAGACTGGGCACAAAGTAAAAGCTTTAGGACTAGCTGGTGTGCACTGGCTCCTCCCCCTATGACCCTCCTCCAAGCCTCAGTTAGGATACTGTGCCCGGACGAGCGTACACAATAAGGAAGAATTTTGAATCCCGGGTAAGACTCATACCAGCCACACCAATCACACCGTACAACTTGTGATCTGAACCCAGTTAACAGCATGATAACAGAAGGAGCCTCTGAAAAGATGGCTCACAACAACAATAACCCGATTTTTGTAACAATAACTATGTACAAGTAATGCAGACAATCCGCACTTGGGATGGGCGCCCAGCATCCACTACGGACTATGAGAAATAGAGAAAATAAGAATTTACTTACTGATAATTCTAACGTCCTAGTGGATGCTGGGGACTCCGAAAGGACCATGGGGATTATACCAAAGCTCCCAAACGGGCGGGAGAGTGCGGATGACTCTGCAGCACCGAATGAGAGAACTCCAGGTCCTCCTCAGCCAGGGTATCAAATTTGTAGAATTTAGCAAACGTGTTTGCCCCTGACCAAGTAGCTGCTCGGCAAAGTTGTAAAGCCGAGACCCCTCGGGCAGCCGCCCAAGATGAGCCCACTTTCCGTGTGGAATGGGCTTTTACAGATTTTGGCTGTGGCAGGCCTGCCACAGAATGTGCAAGCTGAATTGTACTACAAATCCAACGAGCAATCGTCTGCTTAGAAGCAGGAGCACCCAGCTTGTTGGGTGCATACAGGATAAACAGCGAATCAGATTTCCTGACTCCAGCCGTCCTGGAAACATATATTTTCAGGGCCCTGACTACGTCCAGCAACTTGGAATCCTCCAAGTCCCTAGTAGCCGCAGGCACCACAATAGGCTGGTTTAAGTGAAATGCTGAAACCACCTTAGGGAGAAATTGAGGACGAGTCCTCAATTCTGCCCTGTCCGTATGAAAAATTAGGTAAGGGCTTTTATAGGATAAAGCCGCCAATTCTGAGACACGCCTGGCTGAAGCCAGGGCTAACAGCATTACCACTTTCCATGTGAGATATTTTAAGTCCACAGTGGTGAGTGGTTCAAACCAATGTGATTTTAGGAATCCCAAAACTACATTGAGATCCCAAGGTGCCACTGGAGGCACAAAAGGAGGCTGTATATGCAATACTCCCTTGACAAACGTCTGAACTTCAGGAACAGAAGCCAGTTCTTTTTGGAAGAATATTGACAGGGCCGAAATTTGAACCTTAATGGACCCTAATTTGAGGCCCATAAACAGTCCTGTTTGCAGGAAATGCAGGAAACGACCCAGTTGAAATTCCTCTGTAGGGGCCTTCCTGGCCTCGCACCACGCAACATATTTACGCCAAATACGGTGATAATGTTGTATGGTTACATCCTTCCTGGCTTTGATCAGGGTAGGGATGACTTCATCCGGAATGCCTTTTTCCTTCAGGATCCGGCGTTCAACCGCCATGCCGTCAAACGCAGCCGCGGTAAGTCTTGGAACAGACATGGTCCCTGCTGGAGCAGGTCCTTTCTTAGAGGTAGAGGCCACGGGTCTTCCGTGAGCATCTCTTGAATTTCCGGGTACCAAGTCCTTCTTGGCCAATCCGGAGCCACGAGTATAGTCTTTACTCCTCTCCTTCTTATGATTCTCAGTACTTTTGGTATGAGAGGAAGAGGAGGGAACACATACACTGACTGGTACACCCACGGTGTTACCAGAGCGTCCACAGCTATTGCCTGAGGGTCCCTTGACCTGGCGCAATATCTGTCCAGTTTTTTGTTGAGGCGGGACGCCATCATGTCCACCTTTGGTTTTTCCCAACGGTTCACAATCATGTGGAAGACTTCTGGGTGAAGTCCCCACTCCCCCGGGTGAAGATCGTGTCTGCTGAGGAAGTCTGCTTCCCAGTTGTCCACTCCCGGAATGAACACTGCTGACAGTGCTATCACATGATTCTCCGCCCAGCGAAGAATCCTTGCCACTTCCATCATTGCCCTCCTGCTTCTTGTGCCGCCCTGTCTGTTTACGTGGGCGACTGCCGTGATGTTGTCCGACTGGATCAACACCGGCTGACCCTGAAGCAGAGGTCTTGCCTGACTTAGGGCATTGTAAATGGCCCTTAGTTCCAGTATATTTATGTGAAGTGACGTTTCCATGCTTGACCACAAGCCCTGGAAATTTCTTCCCTGTGTGACTGCTCCCCAGCCTCTCAGGCTGGCATCCGTGGTCACCAGGACCCAATCCTGAATGCCGAATCTGCGGCCCTCTAGGAGATGAGCACTCTGTAACCACCACAGGAGAGACACCCTTGTCCTTGGAGACAGGGTTATCCGCTGATGCATTTGAAGATGCGATCCGGACCATTTGTCCAGCAGATCCCACTGAAAAGTTCTTGCGTGGAATCTGCCGAATGGAATCGCTTCGTAAGAAGCCACCATCTTTCCCAGGACCCTTGTGCATTGATGTACTGACACTTGGCCTGGTCTTAGGAGGTTCCTGACTAGGTCGGATAACTCCTTGGCTTTCTCCTCCGGGAGAAACACCTTTTTCTGTACTGTGTCCAGAATCATCCCTAGGAACAGCAGACGTGTCGTCGGAATCAGCTGCGATTTTGGAATATTTAGAATCCATCCGTGCTGTCGTAGTACTACTTGAGATAGTGCTACTCCGACCTCTAACTGTTCTCTGGACCTTGCCCTTATCAGGAGATCGTCCAAGTAAGGGATAATTAAGACGCCTTTTCTTCGAAGACGAATCATCATTTCGGCCATTACCTTGGTAAAGACCCGGGGTGCCGTGGACAATCCAAACGGCAGCGTCTGAAACTGATAGTGACAGTTCTGTACCACAAACCTGAGGTACCCTTGGTGAGAAGGGCAAATTGGGACATGGAGGTAAGCATCCTTGATGTCCAGAGACACCATATAGTCCCCTTCTTCCAGGTTCGCTATCACTGCTCTGAGTGACTCCATCTTGAACTTGAACCTTTTTATGTAAGTGTTCAAGGATTTCAGATTTAAAATGGGTCTCACCGAGCCGTCCGGCTTCGGTACCACAAACAGCGTGGAATAATACCCCTTTCCCTGTTGTAGGAGGGGTACCTTGATTATCACCTGCTGGGAATACAGCTTGTGAATGGCTTCCAATACCGCCTCCCTGTCGGGGGGAGACGTTGGTAAAGCAGACTTCAGGAACCGGCGAGGGGGAGACGTCTCGAATTCCAATTTGTACCCCTGAGATACTACCTGCAGGATCCAGGGGTCCACTTGCGAGTGAGCCCACTGCGCGCTGAAATTCTTGAGACGGGCCCCCACCGTGCCTGAGTCCGCTTGTAAGGCCCCAGCGTCATGCTGAGGACTTGGCAGAAGCGGGGGAGGGCTTCTGTTCGTGGGAAGAGGCTGTTTGCTGCAGTCTTTTTCCCCTTCCTCTGCCCCGGGGCAGATATGAGTGGCCTTTTGCCCGCTTGCCCTTATGGGGACGAAAGGACTGAGCCTGAAAAGACGGTATCTTTTTCTGCTGCGAGGTGACTTGGGGTAAAAAGGTGGATTTTTCAGCCGTTGCCGTGGCCACCAGGTCCGATAGACCGACCCCAAATAACTCCTCCCCTTTATACGGCAATACTTCCATATGCCGTTTGGAATCCGCATCCCCTGACCACTGTCGCGTCCATAATCCTCTTCTGGCAGAAATGGACATCGCACTTACTCTTGATGCCAGAGTGCAAATATCCCTCTGTGCATCTCGCATATATAGAAATGCATCCTTTAAATGCTCTATAGTCAATAATATATTGTCCCTGTCCAGGGTATCAATATTTTCAGTCAGGGAATCCGACCAAGCCACCCCAGCACTGCACATCCAGGCTGAGGCGATTGCTGGTCGCAGTATAATACCAGTATGTGTGTATATACTTTTAAGGATATTTTCCAGCTTCCTATCAGCTGGTTCCTTGAGGGCGGCCGTATCAGGAGACGGTAACGCCACTTGTTTTGATAAGCATGTGAGCGCCTTATCTACGCTAGGGGGTGTTTCCCAACGCGCCCTAACCTCTGGCGGGAAAGGGTATAATGCCAATAATTTTTTAGAAATTAGCAGTTTTTTATCGGGGGAAACCCACGCTTCATCACACACCTCATTTAATTCATCTGATTCAGGAAAAACTACGGGTAGTTTTTTCACACCCCACATAATACCCTTTTTTGTGGTACTTGTAGTATCAGAAATGTTCAAAACCTCCTTCATTGCCGTGATCATGTAACGTGTGGCCCTACTAGAAAATACGTTTGTTTCCTCACCGTCGACACTGGAGTCAGTGTCCGTGTCAGTGTCTGTATCGACCTGAGGTAACGGGCGTTTTATAGCCCCTGACGGTGTTTGAGACGCCTGTACAGGTATTAACTGATTTGCCGGCTGTCTCATGTCGTCAACAGTCTTTTGTAAAGTGCCGACACTATCACGTAATTCTTTCCATAAGACCATCCAGTCAGGTGTCGACTCCCTAGGGGGTGACATCACTAACACAGGCAATTGCTCCGCCTCCACACCATTTTCCTCCTCATACATGTCGACACAGCGTACCGACACACAGCACACACACAGGGAATGCTCTGACAGAGGACAGGACCCCACTAGCCCTTTGGGGAGACAGAGGGAGAGTTTGCCAGCACACACCAGAGCGCTATATATATACAGGGATAACCTTATATAAGTGTTTTTCCCTAATATAGCTGCTGTATATATTAATATGCCAATTTAGTGCCCCCCCTCTCTTGTTTTACCCTGTTTCTGTAGTGCAGGACTGCAGGGGAGAGTCAGAGAGCCTTCCTCCAACGGAGCTGTGAGGAAAAAATGGCGCTTGTGTGCTGAGGAGATAGGCTCCGCCCCTTTTTCGGCGGCCTTTCTCCCGCTTTTTTGTGGAAAACTGGCAGGGGTTAAATACATCCATATAGCCCAGGAGCTATATATGATGTATTTTTAGCCATTTAAGGTATTTTCATTGCGTCCCAGGGCACCCCCCCCCAGCGCCCTGCACCCTCAGTGACCGGAGTGTGAAGTGTGCTGAGAGCAATGGCGCACAGCTGCAGTGCTGTGCGCTACCTTATTGAAGACAGAACGTCTTCTGCCGCCGATTTTCCGGACCTCTTCACTCTTCTGGCTCTGTAAGGGGGCCGGCGGCGCGGCTCCGGGACCCATCCATGGCTGGGCCTGTGATCGTCCCTCTGGAGCTAATGTCCAGTAGCCTAAGAAGCCCAATCCACTCTGCACGCAGGTGAGTTCGCTTCTTCTCCCCTTAGTCCCTCGATGCAGTGAGCCTGTTGCCAGCAGGTCTCACTGAAAATAAAAAAACCTATTTAAACTTTTACTCTAAGCAGCTCAGGAGAGCCACCTAGATTGCACCCTTCTCGTTCGGGCACAAAATCTTAACTGATGCTTGGAGGAGGGTCATAGGGGGAGGAGCCAGTGCACACCAGCTAGTCCTAAAGCTTTTACTTTGTGCCCAGTCTCCTGCGGAGCCGCTATTCCCCATGGTCCTTTCGGAGTCCCCAGCATCCACTAGGACGTTAGAGAAAAGTAAATGAAGTAATATGTAACAATTTATGCCCCTGTTCCAATAATACAGAATACATGTCAGTATACCTGTTCCTAGTATAGTCCCTGGGGGGTGATAGGCAGTCTATTGATGAGCACAAAATCAACAGCAGTGAATAGTTACCGCAGCTGATGGTAGGGTCACAATGGACAAGGTCGCATTCTGGCGGCCGGGATCCCGACGTCGGTATGCTGACTGCCAGGATCCCGGCCGCCAGTCAACCATACCCAATGCATTTGAATGACTACTTGTGCCTGGTGTAGGATTGTGACCCTACCATCAGCTGCGGTAACTATTCAATGCTGCTGATTTTGTGCTCATCAATAGACTGCCTATCACCCCCCCAGGGACTATACTAGGAACAGATATACTGAAATGTATTCTGCATTATTGGAACAGGGGCATAAACTGTAACATATTACTTCATGTACTTTTTAAACATATGTGATTTTAGCTCAGATTGCAAGCTGATTGTCACTTTACTATTTCTGTGATATACATGAGATATTTGCCAAATGAAAGTGTTTTAATAAGATTTTACTTACCGATAAATCTATTTCTCGTAGTCCGTAGTGGATGCTGGGAACTCCGTAAGGACCATGGGGAATAGCGGCTCCGCAGGAGACTGGGCACATCTAAAGAAAGCTTTAGGACTAGCTGGTGTGCACTGGCTCCTCCCCCTATGACCCTCCTCCAAGCCTCAGTTAGGATACTGTGCCCGGACGAGCGTACATAATAAGGAAGGATATTGAATCCCGGGTAAGACTCATACCAGCCACACCAATCACACCGTACAACTTGTGATCTGAACCCAGTTAACAGTATGATAACAACGAAGGAGCCCCTGAAAAGATGGCTCACAACAACAATAACCCGATTTAGTTAACAATAACTATGTACAAGTATTGCAGACAATCCGCACTTGGGATGGGCGCCCAGCATCCACTACGGACTACGAGAAATAGATTTATCGGTAAGTAAAATCTTATTTTCTCTGACGTCCTAGTGGATGCTGGGAACTCCGTAAGGACCATGGGGATTATACCAAAGCTCCCAAACGGGCGGGAGAGTGCGGATGACTCTGCAGCACCGAATGAGAGAACTCCAGGTCCTCCTCAGCCAGGGTATCAAATTTGTAGAATTTAGCAAACGTGTTTGCCCCTGACCAAGTAGCTGCTCGGCAAAGTTGTAAAGCCGAGACCCCTCGGGCAGCCGCCCAAGATGAGCCCACTTTCCTTGTGGAATGGGCTTTTACAGATTTTGGCTGTGGCAGGCCTGCCACAGAATGTGCAAGCTGAATTGTACTACAAATCCAACGAGCAATAGTCTGCTTAGAAGCAGGAGCACCCAGCTTGTTGGGTGCATACAGGATAAACAGCGAGTCAGACTTTCTGACTCCAGCCGTCCTGGAAACATATATTTTCAGGGCCCTGACAACGTCAAGTAACTTGGAGTCCTCCAAGTCCCTAGTAGCCGCAGGCACCACAATAGGTTGGTTCATGTGAAAAGCAGAAACCACCTTAGGGAGAAATTGAGGACGAGTCCTCAATTCTGCCCTGTCAGAATGAAACATTAAGTAAGGGCTTTTATATGATAAAAGCCGCCAATTCTGACACACGCCTGGTTGAAACCAGGGCTAACCGCATCGTCACCTTCCATGTGAGATATTTTAAGTCCATAGTGGTGAGTGGTTCAAACCAATGTGACTTAAGGAACCTCAAAACAACATTGAGATCCCAAGGTGCCACTGGAGGCACAAAAGGAGGTTGTATATGCAGTACCCCTTTTACAAATGTCTGAACTTCAGGTACTGAAGCCAGTTCTTTCTGGAAGAAAATCGACAGGGCCGAAATTTGAACCTTAATGGACCCTAATTTTAGGCCCATAGACAGTCCTGTCTGCAGGAAATGGAGGAAACGACCAAGTTGAAATTCCTCTGTAGGGGCCTTCTTGGCCTCACACCACGCAACATATTTTTGCCAAATGCGGTGATAATGTTTTGCGGTTACATCCTTCCTGGCTTTGACCAGGGTAGGGATGACTTCATCTGGAATGCCTTTTTCCTTCAGGATCCGGCGTTCAACCGCCATGCCGTCAAACGCAGCCGCGGTAAGTCTTGGAACAGACAAGGCCCCTGCTGGAGCAGGTCCTTTCTTAGAGGTAGAGGCCACGGGTCTTCCGTGAGCATCTCTTGAAGTTCCGGGTACCAAGTCCTTCTTGGCCAATCCGGAACCACGAGTATCGTTCTTACTCCTCTCCTTCTTATGATTCTCAGTACTTTTGGTATGAGAGGCAGAGGAGGGAACACATACACTGACTGGTACACCCACGGTGTCACCAGAGCGTCCACCGCTATTGCCTGAGGGTCCCTTGACCTTGCGCAATATCTGTCCAGTTTCTTGTTAAGACGGGACGCCATCATGTCCACCTTTGGTTTTTCCCAACGGTTTACAATCAGTTGGAAGACTTCTGGGTGAAGTCCCCACTCCCCCGGGTGGAGGTCATGCTGAGGAAGTCTGCTTCCCAGTTGTCCACTCCCTGAATGAACACTGCTGACAGTGCTATCACATGATTTTCCGCCCAGCAGAGAATCCTTGCAGCTTCTGCCATTGCCCTCCTGCTTCTTGTGCCGCCCTGTCTGTTTACGTGGGCGACAGCCGTGATGTTGTCCGACTGGATCAATACCGGTTGACCCTGAAGCAGAGGCTTTTCTTGACTTAGGGCATTGTAAATGGCCCTTAGTTCCAGGATATTTTTGTCTCCAGGCTTGACCATAAGCCCTGGATATTCCTTCCCTGTGTGACTGCTCCCCAGCCTCGCAGGCTGGCATCCGTGGTCATCAGGACCCAGTCCTGAATGCCGAATCTGCGGCCCTCTAGAAGATGAGCACTCTGCAACCACCACAGGAGGGACACCCTTGTCCTTGGTGACAGGGTTATCCGCTGATGCATCTGAAGATGCGACCCGGACCATTTGTCCAGTAGGTTCCACTGGAAAGTTCTTGTGTGGAATCTGCCGAATGGGATTGCTTCGTAGGAAGCCACCATTTTTACCCAGAACCCTTGTGCATTGATGCACTGAGACTTGGTTCGGTTTTAGGAGGTTCCTGACTAGCTCGGATAACTCCCTGGCTTTCTCCTCCGGGAGAAACACCTTCTTTCTGGACTGTGTCCAGGATCATCCCTAGGAACAGAAGACAAGTCGTCGGAACCAGCTGCGATTTTGGAATATTGAGAATCCACTCGTGCTGCCGCAACACTACCTGAGATAGTGCTACACCGACCTCCAACTGTTCTCTGGATCTTACCCTTATCAGGGAATCGTCCAAGTAAAGGATAACTAAAATTCCCTTCCTTCGAAGGAATATCATCATTTCGGTCATTACTTCAGTAAAGATCCGGGGTGCCGTGGACCATCCCTACGGCAGCGTCTGAACTGATAGTGACAGTTCTGTACCATAACCTGAGATACCTTTGGTGAGAAGGGTAAATTTTGACATGAAGGTAAGCATCCTTGATGTCCCGAGACATCATGTAGTCCCCTTCTTCCAGGTTTGCAATCACTGCTCTGAGTGACTCAATTTTGAATTTGAACCTCTGTATGTAAGTGTTCAAAGATTTTAGATTTTAAAATCGGTCTCACCGAGCCGTCTGGCTTCGGTACCACAATAGTGTGGAATAATACCCCGTTCCCTGTTGCAGGAGGGGTACCTTTATTATCACCTGCTGGGAATACAGCTTGTGAATGGCTTCCAAAACTGCCTCCCTGTCAGCGGGAGACGTCGGTAAAACAGACTTTTGGAAACGGCGAGGGGAATACGTCTCGAATTCCAATTTGTACCCCTGAAATATTACCTGAAGGATCCAGGGGTCTACTTGCGAGTGAGCCCACTGCGCACTGAAATTCACTGAGAACGGGCCCCCACCGTGCCTGAACTTGTAAAGCCCTAGCGTCATACTGAGGGCTTGGCAGCGGTGGAAAAGGGTTTCTGTTCCTGTGAACTGGCTGATCTCTGCAGCCATTTTCCTCTCCCTCTGTCACGAGCAGAAAAGAGGAACCCTTTTGTCCGCTTGCCAACCAGGACTGCGCCTGATAATACGGCGTCTTATTTTGAGAGGCGACCTAGGGTACATCCCCTTTTTTAAGGCAATACTTCCAAATGCCGTTTGGAATCCCTGACCACTTTACTAGAATACAAAACACTTATACTTGATGCCAGTCGGCAAATATTCCGCTGTGCATCATGCATATATAGAAAAGCATCTTTTAATTGCTCTATAGGCAATAATATACTGTCCTTATCTAGGATATCAATATTTCCAGTCAGGGAATCCGACCACGCCACCCAGCACTGCACATCCAGGCTGAGGCGATTGCTGGTCGCAGTATAACACCAGTATGTGTGTAAATACATTTTAGGATACCCTCCTGCTTTTTATCAGCAGGATCCTTAAGGGCGGCCATCTCAAGAGAGGGTAGAGCCCTTGTTCTTACAATCGTGTGAGCGCCTTATCCCCTGTAGGGGGTGTTTCCCAACGCACCCTAACCTCTGGCGGGAAAAGGTATACTGCCAATAACTTTGTAGAATTATCAATTGTTATCGGAGGAAAACCCACGCATCATCACACACCTCATTTTATTTTTCAGAGTCAGGAAAACTATAGGAAGTTTTTCCTCACCAAACATAATACCCCTTTTTTTGGTGGTATTCATATTATCAGAAAAGTGTAAACATTTACCATTGCCTCAATCATGCAATGTGTGGCCCTATTGGAAATCACGGTTGTCTCTTCACCGTCGACACAGGAGCCAGTATCCGTGTCGGCGTCTGTATCTGAGGTAACGGGCGCTTTAGAGCCCCTGTATGAGACGTCTGGACAGGCACAAGCTGAGTAGCCGGCTGTCTCATGTCAACCACTGTCTTTTATACAAAGCTGACACTGTCACGCAATTTCAACAGTACATCCACTCAGGTGTCGACCCCCTAGGGGGTGACAACACTATTACAGACACTCTACTCCGTCTCCACATCATTTTTCTCCTCATACATGTCGACACAAAAGTACCGACACACAGCACACACACAGGGAATGCTCTGATAGAGGACAGGACCCACTAGCCCTTTGGGGAGACAGAGGGAGAGTTTGCCAGCACACACCAGAGCGCTATATATATACAGGGATAACCTTATATAAGTGTTTTTCCCTTTATAGCTGCTGTATTGTTTATACTGCGCCTAATTTGTGCCCCCCTCTCTTTTTTAACCCCTTTCTGTAGTGTAGTGACTGCAGGGGAGAGCCAGGGAGCTTCCCTCCAACTGAGCTGTGAGGGAAAATGGCGCCAGTGTGCTGAGGAGATAGGCTCCGCCCCTTTCTCGGCGTCCTTATCATCCGTTTTTTTATATGTTTTGGCAGGGGTTAAATGCATCCATATAGCCCAGGAGTTATATGTGATGCATTTATTTTAGCCATATAAGGTTTTATCGATTTATTGCGTCTCAGGGCGCTGCCCCCCCAGCGCCCTGCACCCTCAGTGACCGGAGTGTGAAGTGTGCTGAGAGCAATGGCGCACAGCTGCGGTGCTGTGCGCTACCTTATCTGAAGACAGGATCGTCTTCTGCCGCCGATTTCACCGGACCTCTTCGCTCTTCTGGCTCTGTAAGGGGGACGGCGGCGCGGCTCCGGTGACCCATCCAGGCTAAACCTGTGATCGTCCCTCTGGAGCTAATGTCCAGTAGCCTAAGAAACCCGATCCACTCTGCACTCAGGTGAGTCCGTTTCTTCTCCCCTTAGTCCCACGATGCAGTGAGCCTGTTGCCAGCAGGTCTCACTGAAAATAATAAACCTAAACTAAAACTTTCACAAAGAGCTCAGGAGAGCCCCTAGTGTGCACCCTTCTCGTCGGGCACAGAAATCTAACTGAGGCTTGGAGGAGGGTCATAGGGGGAGGAGCCAGTGCACACCAGCTAGTCCTAAAGCTTTCTTTAGATGTGCCCAGTCTCCTGCGGAGCCGCTATTCCCCATGGTCCTTACGGAGTTCCCAGCATCCACTAGGACGTCAGAGAAAATATATTAACCATGCCAACTTTTATATTATTATAGGTTATTCCAGTGCCGGATTAAGAGGGGACCCAGGGGGTAAGTACCCCGGGCCCTCCAGGTCTAAGCTGCTGTCCACTGACAGTTCTACTGTCTACAGGTTCCACCGCCAGCAACAGCACTCCCAGCAGCAGCGGCAGCTGCTGGGAGAGCTGTGCCCGTGTCGGAGCCTGGAGAGAAATAGAATAATCCCCTACGGCTACACCCTTGATGTTTCTACTGGAGGGCGGGTGACACGTGGAAACGCCCGGGATGCCCGCTGCCAGCAATACAGTCCCTTACAAGGCTGCGTGCCGTGGCCGGTGTCTAAGCCCCTGTCCCAGTACACAGGATTCATTAGAGTGGAGGAGGAGGCGAGGATTGACAGAAGTGTGCCCGCCTCCTCACTGCCCTGCGATCTGTCTCTGTCCCAAACTCCCATCGCAGCATCAGCTCCAGCTCGTGGTGTTAGGTGAGGGACTCTGAGGAGCAACAGCAGGTTAGATTAGAGTGGACTGATGGGGGAGAGTGCTGGGCACAGGCTGTACTGCACACACCCAGCTCAGACACTAACAAGTGCTTCGTTTAGTGTTTGGGACACTGGCTGCAATGTGCCAATGTGGCTGTGTGCATATGTGAATGTGGCTGTGTGCATTTGCGTGTGTGTGCATATGTGAAAGTGGCTGTGTGCATTTGCGTGTGTGTGCATATGTGAATGTAGCTGTGTGCATTTGTGAAAGTGGCTGTGTGCATTTGCGTGTATGTGCATATGTGAAAGTGGCTGTGTGCATTTGCGTGTGTGTGCATATGTGAAAGTGGCTGTGTGCATTTGCGTGTGTGCATATGTGAAAGTGGCTGTGTGCATTTGCGTGTGTGTGCATATGTGAAAGTGGCTGTGTGCATTTGCGTGTGTGTGCATATGTGAAAGTGGCTGTGTGCATTTGCGTGTGTGTGCATATGTGAATGTAGCTGTGTGCATTTGCGTGTGTGTGCATATGTGAAAGTGGCTGTGTGCATATGTGAATGTAGCTGTGTGCATTTGCGTGTGTGTGCATATGTGAAAGTGGCTGTGTGCATTTGCGTGTGTGTGCATATGTGAATGTAGCTGTGTGCATTTGCGTGTGTGTGCATATGTGAATGTAGCTGTGTGCATTTGCGTGTGTGTGCATATGTGGATGTGTGCATTTGCGTGTGTGTGCATATTGTCAAAGTCAGAAAAATGTCTCAATGCACGTTGCCATATTTGCACCGCACACTGGTCCGTGCTGCGCATGCGTACGCTCTCCCGTGGAAGCGCATACCCGCAATCGCGTGCACTCGCACGCGCAGTATGCGCATTTACGGTAGAGTTTATGTGATCGTAGCGTGCGACTCATTAGTTACAAATGTTCACAATTAATGTAGTTTATAGATCATGATCCCTTTGATAGTTTCTGTAAGTTTGGTTAAAGTACAATGTCCCAGAGCTGAGGAATCCCTCTTTGCATCGTACGAAGGGTCTAACAGGAATCATACTGCAGTGTTTGGTACCCATCGGAAGAGTATTTAATTAGCAATATTCCGGTGTTGGTTTGGAGCGTATTAATCGCTCGTGCGAATAGTTATGGACATAAGAAGTTTATGTCCATTTCTATGATTTACACGTACTCAGGTATGCGGCGGGAAACCCAGTTTCCCACCCACCTGAGCTGTTGGAAATCGTCACAGCCCACCTGTATGAATCACCCTATGACCTTTTGTTATGATGCAGGGCCGAATTCCTTCGGCCAATGGACAATGGGATTGTAGGACCAGGAGATTGCATTGTGTGTGGAGCATAAATAGGCAGGCCGACCACATCCAGCTCTCACTCTCTCATCAACGGTTATCTGCTGATAATCGGGAGCTGGATATCGAGGCGCTGGCGATCATACCCTTTGTGCGTAAGTTCTCTCCATAATCATTGTCTTTCTGCGAGCCAATCTCTCTCTCTCTCTCTCTCTCTATCTCTCTCTCTCCTCTTTTTTTCTCTTAAATACCTTATAGTATTATAGTATTGTATCGTATTGCATTTAGGTCAGTGTAGTATTGTCTTTTTGTATTTATTGTTTAGTTCTGTGGTTAGGAAGTCTCTGTTATATTGTAGTGTATCATATGTACTGTTATCCCCTTTTACAAGTATATTAGACATAATACAGTTAATAGGCCTTGGAAACCTAAACCAGTATCTGTGTATTTTCTATAGTGATAAGTGTTCATTTGAGCGTCGGTGACGCTCATGCAGCTTTGTAGATAGTCAGGTTACACAAGGTTGCATTTACACCCTGTACTCACATTAAGGTATTCAGTGTATTCCATCGGTATAAGGTTTAACATAAAGGTATAGTGTTGTGAGCGTCTGCATCGCTGGTGACCTCCTCGTGGTCTCTAGCGTACGCTACGTTACAGCGAATCTTTCCCCTAGACATAACCAATAACGTGTCCTGTGATCCCTGGGCCGTGAGCGAACGTGACGCCTGAGCGTCTCGCCTACGGCTGAGCGATCGTTACGCAACTAGCATACCATTACGGTACTTCTTAAGTAAACAGCGTACAGTGTTCTTAGCTTCATAAAGGGTTGTTTATACGACAAAGGAATTTAGCATTGTCAATTGCGGGCTCGTCCGGTCCTTTTCACATCTGCACTAGGTAGATCAGCAGACATTATCCCTCCAGCAAAGGGTGGGAGGTTGTCTCACAGTGCTGACGGGATAAGCGTCTGCTTCGCTTAGACAAAGAGTGCTGAAGGAACCCGGTAACCGGAAGTAAGAACAAAACGCTTGTGTCTTTTTAAAACTGTTTATTTTTCTTTTGTCTTGCGTACGCATACATACCTGCATTTCTTTTCACTTGTGTATTTCATTTTTTCGTATATCACTATTCCTGTTTGCCAAATTTTATAGTTGATAGAAAGTGCTAAAAAGAGATTTGCTGTTATTTAATAGTAGAGGTGATAGTTAAAGTATAGAACAAACACACGGTTTGTCTGAGATACAAGGCAGTCAGTGTGGATTGCGGTAGATGATCAGGGATCACCTACATTGATAAATAAATATATTGTGTTACGGTGGATCCTTTGCATTGCGTACACGTGTCGCTAACAAAGACTAGCGTACGCAATCCAAAAGGCAGACGCACGCAGCGTACATTACGCAACGTAGCGTCCGGTTACGCTCACGTAGCTCAAGTCACGAAAAAGTTGAATTAGCGCAAAGCGATAATTAGCGCAAGGCGATAAGTAACGCACAGCGGTAGATAACGCGAAGCGGTAAATAACGCAAATCTGTTTTTAGAAAATCTGAAATTTAGTTTAACAGATCCTGCTCCTAATTGGTAACACTCTTGGCCTGAAGACAATTTCTGCGCAGAAATAGATATAGAAACAAAGTGTACATGTGTTGAGTGAGTGTGTTTTGTATACAAAAGTTTATATAACTTTAAGGTGGAACCAAAAGGAAAGCCGGGTACTCGTCAAGGGACATACGTGTAAGTGACATATACGGTGGCCAGGGAGGCATCCCTGGTTAAATAATATTTGAGCATTAGAGTATAGCGGACCATAAGGTAACAAGACCAGGAGGTCATAAGGTAACAAGACCAGGAGGTCGTAAGGTAAAAGGTCCGCTATAAAAGTCCAGTGGCACAACGCCTGGGGTGTTGGTGCAGAACCCATATAGGCCATAAGCTCTTGCTGAAGGAATCGCGGCCGGAAACATCGATTCCATTGGTCTTTCAGTACATGACAAGTAGTGCTCGTGTACTGAACGATTGGACCGCACGTAATTGTGTGCAGTAGTTAGTAATCTGACCTAATACCATTAGAGTAAAGTGGTCACAAACGCTATTTGTACATTCTGACGTGATTTGTGTAATTTTTTATTTTTGGAAGGGAAGTTCGCTGGTCACTCAGGAACTATCTAACAACCCCACCTTTACTGGAAAGAGTAAGTGTCCTGCGGGTAACCCTCATATGTTCCAGTAAACTGAAGGTTCCATAGGGGCCCTGTATCGAGTACGCCAGCACCACGTCGGTGTGATCAGGTCGTATTGGTCGAGGTGGGCGAGTGAGTGGGGTACTCGGTAAACCGCCACCGCCGGCCTACTGTGGAGTAATTTGGTTGTCTGAAAAGGCTTGCTGAAAACCTTGATACAGAGATCCAAGGAGGACTAAGCAACACCTGCAGACTATGGGGGCCAGTTGCTCAGGTAGGGGGCGATCAACCCTGGTTCAGGTTGATTCTGTGAACCGACCAGTTGGGTCGGCACGATATGTAATGTGTGAAAAATATGGAATTCACACCGAATCTTTATGTGATGAATGGGAGAGAATGACTGTACAAGACAGGGACAAATTCCCAAGAATAGGTAGCTTCAGTCCAGAAGTGTTACAAAATTTAAGGAGGAGGATATGTCTCGTAAAATCAGCAAAGAGACGAATTCAGCATCATGATTATTTACAGTTATGGCACCAGGAAGGTGAGATACAGAGAGGTTTGGCTCTGGCGGCAGGATCTGGGGCAGTCAGGAAGTTGATTGCCACAGCTCCTCCCCCACCATACATTGCAGGAGAAAAGTTGATTGCGGAGAGAAACGCACTGGGTTGTAAAACACAAACTCTTAGTAACACTGTAAATGTTAATGATGTTAACCAAATAACTCATGCAAGTATTAACCCGTGCAAGATGTACCCTGTTTTGAACCTTCCTCAGGAGTGTGATCAAGAAGACGATTCAGCAACAATTTCAGCTCTCTCTCTTGCAGCCACCATAGCAGAGACCACAGTAGGCACAGCGACACCCACGAGATTAGTGAAAGCCCCTAGCGGAGGGATAGGTGAGGTCGTGTCAACGGGTAAGTACGGCACCATGCACTACACTGAAACAATTGTACCACAACAAGCTGTAGAATCTACACAGGAAGAGGCTGTTAGAATTGCTCCTGTAAGGGTAATAGCAGTCCCCAATGGAAAAACAGATGTCTCTGGAGCCACTCCCATAAGGAACATTGCCATGTACACTCCATTTTCCAGAATGGAATTAAGAACAATAGTGTCCGAATTTCCTGACCCCAGGAAGGATTTAGTTGCTAGCCAAAAATACATCAGGGATTTAGGTAACACGGTAGAACCCAACAACAAGGATTGGCAGATACTGCTAAGAGCTTGTTTACCTTCCAATGTTGATGCAACTCAGTTTTTAGCTGATTGTGCATTGGATAAAGATGTACCGCTTACAGACGTGTACAACAAGGATAATGTAAAAAGGATAAATTTACAGCTAAAGGAGTATTTCCCTGCCGTTGTTAAATGGAATAAAATATTTTCCATTAAGCAAAAGGAGTCCGAAACGGCAACAGAATATTTTCACCGGGCACTATTAGAAATGGCAAAGTACACTGGTATAGAAGACATTAAGACCAACCCAAACCATCGAGAAGTAGCAGTATCTGTACTGATGGATGGTTTAAAGGAAACATTAAAGACTAGGGTTCAGACCACGCAACCATGCTGGCGAGGTCTGTCAGTGTCCGGCTTGAGAGAGGCTGCTATTGATCACGACAGAAACATCACTAGGCACAGAGAATCGCAAAGTGATAAGTTGATGTCCGTAAGTATACAGGCGCTGACCACAAGGCAGCCTGCGTATGTACCACCGAATCCTGTGGGTAAGGCAAGTGTAATAACATGTTTTTCTTGTAACAGACCGGGACACTTTGCACGAGAATGTAGAACAAAGAATGTACAAAGATCTTTTCAGCCCCCTAGACAACAACACAACACACGACATTGGGAGCAGGGTCCACAGAGGCGGAGTTTTGAGCCACATACAGGGGAAACAAAAAGATATCCCCCGAACAGAGATTGGCATGCCTCTGGTAGTTCCCAGCTAACTCCCTCACAAGTAGTTGCTGCCAGCGGGATTCAGGGAGGTCAGCATACCCAATAGGGGTGTGGCCATACCTGTAATCTGCAGCCAGTTAAGTTGATTGCTAGTCTTGGAAACGAACCAGAAATTGCAATCAATGTAGCTGGTAAAACTTTAAACTTTCTTGTAGACACAGGGGCGGCCAAGTCAGTGATAAATTCGACAGTGGGCATGAGAACCACTGGTAGGATAATTCCAGCCATGGGAGTAACAGGAGTAGTCCAGCACTACCCTGTTAGCAAACCAGCCGAGATTACAATAGGGCCTTTGCATACCAAGCATTCCTTTTTGCTGGCTGCATCTGCACCAACTAATCTCCTGGGAAGAGACTTACTATGTAAAATGGGTTGCGTCATTTATTGTACTCCTGAAGGTGTATTCTTGGACATCCCTGAGAATCACGCTCAGGAAGTACGAGACATGTTAGACTCCCCATCAAAATTAATGTCACACACCATTATGACAAATAGGAACCCATCCCAGGTAGAAGAGATGACATCTCAGATACCAGAGTCACTTTGGACAAAAGATGGACAGGACACTGGATTAATGGCAAACGTAGCTCCAGTAGTTGTGCAAGTAAAAGATGGTAGGATAGCTCCAAAAATCCCACAGTATCCTCTGAAGCCAGAGGTGGAGTTAGGAGTTTTTCCCGTAATAGAGCGCTTGCTACAACAGGGCATTCTAGTAAGAACGTCCAGCACAGCAAATAGTCCCATCTTCCCTGTTAAAAAGAGTGGGGGGAGGGGTTACAGGCTAGTGCAGGATCTAAGGGGGATTAACAAAATAGTTGAGAGTCAGTTCCCCGTAGTGCCTAATCCAGCTGTCATCCTAATGCAAATTCCTCCCACTGCCAAATTTTTCACTGTTATTGACCTCTGCTCCGCTTTCTTTTCGGTACCTCTGCACCCTGACAGCCAATATTTGTTTGCATTCACATACAGAGGAGTCCAATACACGTGGACTCGGTTACCCCAAGGTTTCATAGATAGTCCAAGTATATTTTCTCAGGCTTTGCATGATTGTTTACAGTCTTTCCAACCAGACAGTGGATCAGTATTGATACAGTATGTGGACGATTTATTACTGTGTTCAGATTCACTGGAGGCATCCCTGAAGGATACGAAACAGCTCCTGTTTCATCTTTCAGACACAGGTCACAAGGTTTCCAAAGACAAGTTGCAATTATGCCAGACTAAGGTAAAATATTTGGGACACTGTCTAACACAAGGACTGAGACACTTGACCGCTGATAGAATCCAAGCCATTAGAGACATGACACTGCCACAAACCCAGCAACAGATCAGGACGTTTTTAGGAATGTGTGGGTATTGCCGTAATTGGATCCCAGGGTTTTCCATATTGGCACTACCTTTGCAGGAAATGGTCTCCTCAAACAAACCTGATCGGATTTCGCATACAGACGAATCCGAAACAGCATTTGAGAGACTCAAACAGTGTCTAACGCAGGCACCTGCACTAGGTATGCCAGACTATGGGAAACCCTTTGAACTATACGGAACAGAAAGTGCTGGGTGCGCAGCAGGTGTACTAACACAAAAACACGGTGATGCCAGCAGGCCAGTTGCATACTACAGCGCTCAGCTAGATACGGTAGCACGGTCCCTCCCCACATGCTTGCGTAGCGTTGCAGCGATAGCATTGCTAGTGACAAAAAGCGAAGATGTCGTGCTAGGCCACAACCTCACAATCCATACACCGCATGCGGTATCTGCCTTATTGAATTCTGCCCAAACCAGACACGTCTCATCAGCAAGGTTTACGAGATGGGAATTGGCATTAATGGCCCCCGTAAACATCACCATAAGGAGATGCAGTGCATTAAACCCTGCAACATTTCTCCCAGGTGTGCCTGGACAGGCACAAAGGGTGGGAGGTGAGAGTGATGGGGAAGGAGGATTTAATGCAAAGGAAGATACACATGATTGTATGGAATATTTGACCCAAAATTTTACCGCAAGGCCTGACATCAGTGACAATCCACTAGAAGATGCAGAACTCACGTTCTACACGGACGGTAGTTGTCACAGACAGTCAGACTCGGGAGACTTGTGTACTGGATACGCAGTCGTAGATGACCAAGACACCATAGAAGCGGAACCACTAGGCCCACCTCACTCAGCCCAGGTTGCTGAACTGGTCGCCCTAACCAGAGCATGTGAATTGGCTAAGGGAAAGTCAGCCAATATCTACACCGATTCCAGATACGCGTTCGGGGTAGTCCATGATTTCGGAGCCCTATGGCGGCTCAGAAATTTCATGACGGCAGCTGGCACACCGATAGCGCATGCAGCTCATATAAAAAGGCTTCTAACAGCGATACAGGAACCCGACAGAGTGGCTGTTATCAAATGTAAAGCACATACATATAGCCAAGACCCAGTATCCCTTGGTAACAGCCGAGCAGACGAAGCTGCAAAGCTTGCAGCTGCTACCCCCATACGGACAGACACCACACAACTGATGGTATTTAATACCATCAACACACGAAAGTTGTGTGAAATGCAGAATTTGTGTTCCACTCAGGAGAGAGCAGTCTGGAAGGCAAAGGGATATGGCCAAGAGTCCTCAGGGCTCTGGACGGATGGACATGGTAAACCAGTGGCCCCCAGGGCATACCTTCCGTGTCTGGCTGAAGCAGCTCACGGGCTGACTCATCTAGGCAAGGAGGGGATGTGCAAATTGGTAAGAGCATACTGGTGCGCCCCAGGATTCTCCTCTCATGCTAGTAAAAGAGCAATGTCATGCCTTACCTGTCTGAGAAAGAATATTGGAAAGGCAATACCTACAGAACCATCCCATATCCCACCTGCCGGCGGCCCTTTCCAAGTAATACAAATTGACTTCATTCAATTGCCCCCATGTAGAAATTTAAAGTATGTACTTGTCTGTATAGATGTTTTCTCAAATTGGGTCGAAGCTTTTCCAGCAGCTACAAATACCGCTATGTTTACAGCTAAGAAAATTGTGCAGGAATTTGTATGTAGATATGGTATCCCTAGAATCATTGAAAGCGATAGGGGTACCCATTTTACAGGTGATGTCTTCCAAGGAATGTGTAAGTTGATGGGAATTGATAGCAAGCTGCACACTCCGTACCGTCCACAGGCGAGTGCGAAGGTCGAAAGAGTGAACAGCACTATTAAAAATAAATTGAGTAAAGTAATGGCAGAGACAGGATTGACGTGGCCAGAAGCTTTACCCATTGTTTTGTATAGCATCAGAACCACTCCCAGGTCCCCTCTTAATCTGTCCCCTTTTGAAATCTTGTTTGGTCGACAACCGCATGTCATGATTAACCCTCAGGATGATTTGAAATGTAACAATGAAGTGACTGTAAAGTACTTGATTAACATGAGTAAACAGTTGAGGAATCAAAATGATAATCTGAAGTTGGTGATTCCTGATTTACCAGATAGTAATTGTCATGACATTGAACCTGGGGATTATGTAATGATACGAAATTTTCTACGCTCAGGTTGTCTTATTGATAGATGGGAAGGACCATACCAGGTCTTATTGACTAGCACCACAGCATTGAAGGTTGCTGAGAGAGAGACTTGGGTCCATTCATCCCACTGCAAGAAGGTTGCTGATCCAGAGAAGTCCCGTGATAAGGAACAGACGGTAGAGGTTGTATCACTGGAGTGTCTGTTCCAGGAGGACTGAGGCGGCACCTGAGCCTTGAAGACCGGAAGCAGTTGTCGACTCCCCTCTCCCTTTTATTGTTTTTCTCCACTTCCCATCCCCTCTCCCTTAAAAATTTCTGTTTCCCCCTTCTCAATCTTCTCCATTTCCTCCTCAAAGATGGACTTGCCCAAAGAGACTGTGATCCGGATTTTGATGTTGACCATGATGTTGACCCGAGCAGTCTATTCCGGCGAGAGTACCATAGAGGTCGAGAGAGGTTCTGGAATGGGTTCCGATTATGATGATGGAGGCGTAGTTTTCCAAGATCAACCAATCCAACAAGCAAAGGCGAGTATCAGAAAACGATCCGATAGAAGAAATTGTGATGGATTGTTAGCTGAGGAAAATTGTATCTGTAGGCTCTGTGATAATCTGGTTGAAGATGGATGCATAAAGAAATGCCAATCTAGTTTTAATATCCATATAGACCGGCATCCATTGAGTGACTATCACTCCTTAGTGGGTAACGTGTTAAACCAAACAGATTGTTGGGTATGCTCTCAAGTACCTCAGGGTCACAGCAAATCAGGGCTAGTACCATTTCCTTTAACGTTAGGGGAGGTACTTGAGCTAAGTGGTGGGAGACCGGTGGACCGGAGGTTTAACATCTCCAGCCCTCCTAGTTTGAAGCTCCACCAATACCATGTTGATAGGTCCCTCATATGTTTTAACATCTCCAATCCCAGAAAACCGGGAAATTGGGAAGTGTCATGGAGCAACCTTACCATGACCTTTTCACACAGAGCAGATAGAATGCCTACAGATACAGAGCTCGTACGCCACATAGCCAGTAGAGGAAAATCTTTCCGGTATCGATATACCTTAGGAAATAGGATTACTAAAGTTGGAGAGGTATCACCAGGATACTGTGCACATATCGTACAAACCGATACGTGCATTAGGCAGATGGAAGAATTAGGGTCAGGAGATTTCACCTGGAAGGTTTGTAACATGGTCATGTCCTTCTCCGTCCCATATGTTCTCCCCGATGATGCATATTTCATATGCGGGAGAAAGGCGTACAAGTGGCTTGCCCCAAACTCTGAAGGATTGTGCTATATTGGAAAAGTATTGCCTGAAGTGATGACTGTAACACATGACAAAATGAAGGACATACACCGTGGTGCCCAAGCTCCTTATACTCACACTCATTACGAACACCGAGTTAAAAGACAACTGTCAGAAAGGTTAGAGCATCCGGCCTCTGATCTTATCCATGAATCCACCGGGATTCAGGTTCTGGTAGCGTTAGATTTCACTCGTACCGCTCGAGGAGTGATGAATTATAGATACATTTCCGCACTCGCCAATTTGTTAGATAATATCACTGAAATGTATGATGACACGTTTAGATACACTGGAAGAGAACTTCAAGCTTACAAAACAGAACTAGTTCAGCATAGGATGGTTCTTAATTATCTTACAGCAGTAACAGGCGGATATTGTGTTACATTGGCAACACAGTACGGCATAAAGTGTTGCACGTATATCACAAATAGCACCGAGGATCCGGTAGAGGTCATAGACCAAAAGATGGATGATATTCTGCAATTAAAGTGGGAATTTCGTCGAAAACACAATCTCACCCTTGCTGCTGTAGGTAATGAGCTGACTGGTTGGGTGTCATGGTTGAACCCGCGAAATTGGTTCTCCGGTTTGGGAGAGTGGGCTCAAGGAGTCATAATGGATGTTGGAAAGTTTCTACTGTGTATTTTGGGTGTCGTTATATCGTTTGGATTGATATTTAGATGCGGGCAGGCTTTGATGAGGTGTAAACAAAGTACGAAAGTGATGAGCTTGAGGAGTGAGGAAACTGTAATTAACCTGGATTTGGTTTATGACCCAATGCTAGAAACCATGACGTAATGATGTAATGAGTATACGGTCCGTCTTTCACCCATTTCTATGTTTTCCTCCGAGGTACAAAGACCCACGTAGACGAAGGATTTGATGAGCCAAGGGGCCGACAACGGAAAGATGGAAAGAAGAAGAGCAGTCGACCTGATATACAAGATTTTGATGGACAATGCCATGGGTACCCCAGTTTCCCTAGGAACTTTAAAATCACGCTAGCCCAACATTTTTTGTAAATCCATGGACGTTGTTTGCTTTACTCACGATTTATGAGCAAAAGCACAGAGAAGAAGACTCCGATCAACCGACACCAATCAAGACCTCAATCGACGAATGTACATTTCCCTGACATAGAATACCATTGCATTTTCCATAAGTGTTCTTTATCTTCATCTCTACAACCCTCAGGTAATGACACACATAGACGATAGGGAATTCAGGCACAGATATCAGCAACCACATACCTCCCCCATTCATGTATCATCAACTAAAATGTGCATCCCCATTTTGTTACAACTACAGCCGAAATGAGCTCGGTAAAGTTTGACAGCCCATCCACAGACCTGTACCACAGGATAAGAAGGAATTCAAATGTATACTTCGCAATACCTCGAAGCTTGATCTACCACACGTACGGCACGATGATACATGACCCTCCAAACATGGACTCATACACACATGCTCCTGCTTTCTCACTAGGTCATACCCTCTTCACACCTTCTCCTCTCTCCTCCCCTACCCAACCATGGAAATCAATTAACCCCTGACTTACATTTTTCTCCTTAAATGTTTTGTGGCAGTTATTATTGACTGCCAAAGGGTGGACTGTCAAAGTCAGAAAAATGTCTCAATGCACGTTGCCATATTTGCACCGCACACTGGTCCGTGCTGCGCATGCGTACGCTCTCCCGTGGAAGCGCATACCCGCAATCGCGTGCACTCGCACGCGCAGTATGCGCATTTACGGTAGAGTTTATGTGATCGTAGCGTGCGACTCATTAGTTACAAATGTTCACAATTAATGTAGTTTATAGATCATGATCCCTTTGATAGTTTCTGTAAGTTTGGTTAAAGTACAATGTCCCAGAGCTGAGGAATCCCTCTTTGCATCGTACGAAGGGTCTAACAGGAATCATACTGCAGTGTTTGGTACCCATCGGAAGAGTATTTAATTAGCAATATTCCGGTGTTGGTTTGGAGCGTATTAATCGCTCGTGCGAATAGTTATGGACATAAGAAGTTTATGTCCATTTCTATGATTTACACGTACTCAGGTATGCGGCGGGAAACCCAGTTTCCCACCCACCTGAGCTGTTGGAAATCGTCACAGCCCACCTGTATGAATCACCCTATGACCTTTTGTTATGATGCAGGGCCGAATTCCTTCGGCCAATGGACAATGGGATTGTAGGACCAGGAGATTGCATTGTGTGTGGAGCATAAATAGGCAGGCCGACCACATCCAGCTCTCACTCTCTCATCAACGGTTATCTGCTGATAATCGGGAGCTGGATATCGAGGCGCTGGCGATCATACCCTTTGTGCGTAAGTTCTCTCCATAATCATTGTCTTTCTGCGAGCCAATCTCTCTCTCTCTCTCTCTCTCTATCTCTCTCTCTCCTCTTTTTTTCTCTTAAATACCTTATAGTATTATAGTATTGTATCGTATTGCATTTAGGTCAGTGTAGTATTGTCTTTTTGTATTTATTGTTTAGTTCTGTGGTTAGGAAGTCTCTGTTATATTGTAGTGTATCATATGTACTGTTATCCCCTTTTACAAGTATATTAGACATAATACAGTTAATAGGCCTTGGAAACCTAAACCAGTATCTGTGTATTTTCTATAGTGATAAGTGTTCATTTGAGCGTCGGTGACGCTCATGCAGCTTTGTAGATAGTCAGGTTACACAAGGTTGCATTTACACCCTGTACTCACATTAAGGTATTCAGTGTATTCCATCGGTATAAGGTTTAACATAAAGGTATAGTGTTGTGAGCGTCTGCATCGCTGGTGACCTCCTCGTGGTCTCTAGCGTACGCTACGTTACAGCGAATCTTTCCCCTAGACATAACCAATAACGTGTCCTGTGATCCCTGGGCCGTGAGCGAACGTGACGCCTGAGCGTCTCGCCTACGGCTGAGCGATCGTTACGCAACTAGCATACCATTACGGTACTTCTTAAGTAAACAGCGTACAGTGTTCTTAGCTTCATAAAGGGTTGTTTATACGACAAAGGAATTTAGCATTGTCAATATGTGAATGTGGATGTGTGTGGCTACGTTCTTTGCAGTTGGACCACACCTCTTTGTTGGTGTACTACATTTTACAGCTATCTAAGGGGGGGTTACTATTCGCACTGGGTATGTCTCGTAACAGCCCTGCCCCTGAGTCTGTGCCCACAGGCTTTATCGTCTCCCCTCCGTCTGCAGCGTTAGTGTCGAGTAGACGCGCAGCACAAAAGACAACTGGGGGTGGAGACATCCTCCAAGAAGGCACTGAGGAGCGGGACTCTGAAGGGGAATCATTAAACATATTTTATGAGGTGGGGGTGAGAGAAGGTTATTAACTCCTGACATCAGGGAAGGGGGCCCACCTGTTTTCAGTGCCCCAGGACCCCTGAAGGCTTAATCCAGTTATTCTATTGTGTGCTCTTTCATAATTTTTGGTAGGGGAGAGAGATAGAGACTGACATATGGAGGGAGAGAGGCATGGAGAGACAGACACCAGGAGAGACAGAAACAGGGAGAGACAGACATGCAGAGAGAGAGAGACACACAGACATGAAGAGAGTGATATGGGGAGGGAGACTGGTTTGGGAAGGGACTCAGAGAGAGGGACACAGAGAGAGGGAGAGAAACAGCTAGACACATGGAGAGAGAAACAGGCATGAGGAGAAAAGACAGGGACTACTTACCCGATCAGCCATCCCCTCTCCAGCATGCCAGACACGGACCTGCTGCAGAAACACTTCCTCACCCGACCTCTGAACTCTCAAAGGCCCATGGGAACTGCCTGAGAGGAGCTGGCCGGGTGAAGTGACTCTGCAGCTCCCCCTACAGTTCAGTCAGCCCAGCCTCCACATACGTATAATGAGGCTGTGCTGCAGCTGCGTGCACATTACAGTGAGTGAGTGAGCCTGCTCTGCTGCCTTGAAGTCCTCCGTCTCCGGTAAACTTCGGGGGGGGGGGGTCACAATCGGCATCCCTTGGTGTAAGATCGGGAGTGGGGTGGACATTGTTTGCGGCAGTCAGCCCGGGAAGGGGGGTGGATTGGTAGTCTGACAGTACAATCCACCCCTGCTGCCACTGCCCAATCATTCAGTGACAGGGGCGTGCTCTCATATCTGAAAGCACGCCCCTTGTCAAAGCGGCACTCCTAGAGGTGCCGCTTGCAGGGCTTTTTGTAATGGGCTTTTACTGCCCGATGCCTGGCCCCGCCCCCCGCTTCCGGCCCTCTCATATAGCTAGCGGGAGGCACCGAAAGCGGTGCCTCCGATTCATAAGTAAAACTGTTTTTTTTAATATAAAAAGATGATTAAAATAATATAAAGTCTAAGCACATACTTATGACACATCATATGTGTCATAAGTATATTCTTTCTATTATTTTAATCATTTATGACAGGGGAGGCACTGCCTCCCCTGCCTCCCCTGACTGCACGTCCCTGCTGCATCAGTCCAGTGGTGGTGTCTTGTGCTGCATCAGTCCAGTTACAGTGGTGGTGTCCTCTGCTGCTATATGTCCAGTGCTGCTTTATAAGTCCAGTCCAGCGGTGCTGTGTTGTGCTGCATCAGACCAGTGGTGGTGTTTTGTGCTGCATCAGTCCAGTCACAGTCGCGGTGTCCACTCCTGCTATATGTCCAGTGCTGCTGTATAAGTCCAGTCCAGTGGTGCTGTGTTGTGCTGCATCAGTCCAGTGGTGGTGTTTTGTGCTGCATCAGTCCAGTCACAGTCGCGGTGTCCACTCCTGCTATATGTCCAGTGCTGCTGTATAAGTCCAGTCCAGTGGTGCTGTGTTGTGCTGCATCAGTCCAGTGGTGGTGTATTGTGTTGCATCAGTCCAGTTACAGTGGTGGTGTCCTCTGCTGCCATATGTCCAGTGCTGCTTTATAAGTCCAGTCCATTGTAGTGGTGCTGTGTTGTCCTCCATCAGTCCAGGGGTGGTGTCCTTGTGCTGCTGTATATGTCCAGTGATACTGCCGTATATGTCCAATGATACTGCCGTATATGTCCAGCGGTACTGCCGTATAACTCCAGTGATCCTGCTGTATAATTCCAGAGATCCTGCTGTATAATTCCAGTGATCCTGCCATATAATTCCAGTGGTACTGGTGTATAAGTTCAGTGATCCTGCCATATAATTCCAGTGATACTGGCGTATAAGTCCAGTCCAGTGATACTGCCGTATATGTCCAGTGATACTGCCGTATATGTCCATTGATACTGCCGTATATGTCCAGCGGTACTGTCGTATATGTCCATTGATACTGCCGTATAATTCCAGTGATCCTGCCATATAATTCCAGTGGTACTGGTGTATAAGTCCAGTGATCCTGCCGTATAATTCCAGTGGTACTGGCGTATAAGTCCAGTCCAGTGATACTGCCATATATGTCCAGTGATACTGCCGTATATGTCCATTGGTACTGCCGAATATGTCCAGCGGTACTGCCGTATAAATCCAGTGATCCTGCTGTATAATTCCAGTGATCCTGCTGTATAATTCCAGTGATCCTGCCATATAATTCCAGTGGTACTGGTGTATAAATCCAGTGATCCTGCCGTATAATTCCAGTGGTACTGGCATATAAATCCAGTCCAGTGATACTGCAGTATATATCCAGTGATACTGCCGTATATATGTCCAGTGATACTGCCGTATATGTCCAGCGGTACTGCCGTATAAATCCAGTGATCCTGCCATATAATTCCAGTGATCCTGCTGTATAATTCCAGGGTACTGGCGTATAAGTCCAGTCCAGTGATACTGCCATTTATGTCCAGCGGTACTGCCGTATATGTCCAACGGTATTGCCGTATAAATCCAGTGATCCTGCCGTATAATTCCAATGGTACTGGCGTATACTGTAATTCCAGTGATACTGCCGTATATATTGTATATATACCCTGTTGCAAAGCAGAATACTGATGCCATAACAACTATGCTAGTGTTAAATGTGCGTCCGGTACCCGTCATTAGTGCAGTGGGACTGCTGTGCCAACCCTAGATGGGCCAAATGTTTGTGCCGCACACTTGTGTCGCTTAGCTTAGTCATACAGCTACCTCATTGCCCTCTTTTACGTCTTGGCATGATGTGCTGTTTGGATACTATTTTTTTTAAGTGCCATCCTGTCTGCCACTGCAGTGCCACTCCTAGATGAGCCAATTGTTTATATCGCTTAGCTTAGTCACACAGCTACTTCATTGCACCTCTTTTTCATCTTTGCATGATCTGCTGTTTAGGGCCTTTTTTTATATCGGCCCTACTGTCTGACACTGCAGTGCCACTCCTAGATGGGACAATTGTTTGTGTCGCTTAGCATAGTCAGACAGCTACCTCATTCCACCTCTTTTTCTTCTTTGTATGATGTGCTGTTTGGGGCCTAGTTTTTTTAAGTGCCATCCTGTCTGCCACTGCAGTGCCACTCCTAGATGGGCCAGGTGTTGTGCCGCACACTTGTGTCACTTAGCTTAGTCATACAGCCACCTTGGTGCACCTCTTTTTTATCTTTGCATCATGTGCTGTTTGGGGCATGTTTTTTTAAAATCCTGTCTGACACTGCCGTATTAGTCCAGGGTACTGCCGTATAAGTCCACCAGGGGCGTGCAGGAGATGCTGTCAGTGGACTGAAAATTTGTTGGCCACTTTCGACATTCAGCCACTGTATGCCACTGCTAGATGGGCCAGGTGGTTGTGTAGCTTAGCTTAGTCATACAGCAACCTTGGTGCACTTCTTTTTCTTCTTTGCATCGTGTGCTGTTTGGAGACTAGTTTTTTTAAGTGCCCTCCTGTCTGACACTCAGTGCCACTCCTAGATGGGCCAATTGTTTGTGTCGCTTAGCTTAGTCATACAGCTACCACATTGCACCTCTTTTACATCTTTGCATGATGTGCTGTTTGGGGCCTAGTTTTTTAAAATCTGCCATCCTGTCTGCCACTGCAGTGCCACTCCTAGATGGGCCAGGTGTTTGTGCCGCACACTTGTGTCGCTTAGCTTAGTCATACAGCCACCTTGGTGCAACCTGTTGGCCTAAAAACAATATAGTGAGGTGTGAGGTGTTCAGAATAGACTGGAAATGAGTGGAAATGAATGTTATTGAGGCTAATAATACCGTAGGATCAAAATTACCACCAAATTCTGTGAATTTAGCCATTTTTATATTTTGTTCAAAAATCATCCAGATCCAAAACCAAAACACGAAAGGGTGGTTTTGGCAAAACCAATCCAAACCCAAAACACGAGCGGGGAATAAGAACCAAAACACAAAACACGAAAAGTGCCCGCCGCACATCTCTAATTTCTGTATAACCCCCAGTGTCAGCTAATCTTGAAAACACAGTACTCTCTCTGACCCTAATGCACACGATGTATAGTCTTCAAATGAGTACACAGTAAGTGAAGTTTAGGTGAAGTGGTGCATATTGCTTGCTATAATGCCTGTCCCTTAATCCCCCTTGACATGTACAGTTTAAAAGACTGTGCTTTTATTTTCACCAGGACACAACACTGAGCAAGTGAGATCTTTGGTCAGCTAAGCATGAAATCACAGTACTGCACAGCGGTGGCTCCTACCTGGATGGAGGAGGGGTCTGCCGCTGGCCATTCTGCCTGGTCCTTGATGCTTTTTCCCTGCCACTAGCTGGGATCCGGCACCTGCACTATGTAGATGACAGGTGCAGGGACCAGTGCATGTGCAGTAGTAGTGGTGATACTGTGTATGCTCAAACCCTCAGCTTCTGTGGACTGCATCCTACAGATAGCCATCTCTTTCCTAATCGCAGCCCGGGCTAGCAGTCCCAGAGGGAGGAAACAACTCCCAGTGGGACTGCCTGCCCTGTGGGTTTCTAGAAGGTACAGATGTGTCCACATACACTTTTCCTATATCCTGCATGTATGGCATGGTTTAGCATAAAGAGTCGGATCCATAAGAGTCGGATCCATTCCGACATGCATTTGTCGGAATGGATCCGACAACCCCTATTCGAAGAATAGCCAAATCCAATTGTCGGATTTGAGCCTAATCCGACTGTCGGTTTTGGCCGCTGCTGCTGCTCACCTCTGCTCGGCGCCGCTGCTGCTGCCGCTCACTTCTACCCAGTGCCGCTGCTGGTGCTGCTCACCTCTGCCTGGCACCACTGCTGCTGCTGCCTTCCTCACCCCAGTGCCACTCCCCTCACCCCAGCGCCGCTCCTCACGCCGGCGCCACTTGCTTCACTACGTCGCCGCTCCTCACCCCGGCGCTGCTCCCCTCAGGGTGGATGGTACAGGCGGCAGCAATGTCAATCCAACTTTTAAATAGTTGGATTGATATTGTCGGAAACGGGACCTAAACCTGTTGGAAACTGCCGCCTTTCCGACAAAACAGCAGTTTCCGACAGGTATGAATACATCCCATAGACTCAAAGATTTAGCCATGCCTTGTGATTTTTCTTAATTTTCTCCTTTTTAATATGCTACTTTATACATTCTATTATGGCAAACAAAAATGTAAAATGAAAACCCTCTCGCTACTCGTACAAAAAAGCTTAGCCGTTCTATGGATGGCGTGCCAAATTGAGCTAAATAGAAAAGTTATACTGTATGTGGACACATCTGTAGGACTTCCAACAGGAAGTTACTGTGGGTGTACTATGATATACCAGCACTCGGGATCCCGGCTCCCAACACACCGACGCTGGGATCCCTACTGCCGGAATGCTGGCAGCGGGGTGAGTGCAAAAGAGCCTTTTGCAGGCACGGTGGTGAGCTACGTGCACCACGCTATTTCTTCTCCCTCCAGGGCAGTCATGGACACACCAAGAGGGAGAATAGTTGTTGATATCCTGGCGGTCGGGATCCCAGCACCGGTACGCAGAGCGTCGGGATCCCGACAGCCGGGATATTGAGTGCCTCCAGTCACTGCCAGTCACAGTGTAGCCAGTATACAAATATTTGGGTAAAATACTCACGCACCTTGCTTAAGAAAAGGCTGTTGGAATCTGGTGTGCATATCACCAATAACACAAACAGGAATAATACAATACAATGATTCCTGCACACTTATCAATGAGGTATATGCGATAAGTTGTTTATAAATCCATGTTCCCACGAAGTATAGTCACAAATATTAGTTCAAACTAGTGATGAGCGGGTTCGGATCCTCGGGATCCGAACCTGCCCGAACTTCAACTTTTTTGCACGGGTCCGAGCAACTCGGATACTCCCGCCTTGCTCGGTTAACCCGAGCGCGCCCGAACGTCATCATCCCGCGGTCGGATTCTCGCAAGATTCGTATTCTATATAAGGAGCCGCGCGTCGCCGCCATTTTTCACTCGTTCATTGGAGATGATCATGAGAGGACGTGGCTGGCGTCCTCTCAGTTTCTATGTTCAGTGGGCTGCAAATTGTGCTGCAAATATTTGTGCTCAGTGTGCTGCAAATATCTGTGCTCAGTGTGCTGCAAGTGCAAATATCTACGTTCTCTGCCTGAAAAACGCTCCATATCTGACTGTGCTCAGTGTGCTGCAAATATCTGTGCTCAGTGTGCTAATTGCTTTATTGTGGGGACTGGGGACCAGCAGTATTATATAGTAGGAGGACAGTGCAGAGTTTTGCTGACCAGTGACCAGTGACCACCAGTATTATACGTTCTCTGCCTAAAAAACGCTCCATATCTGTGCTGCATTGTAGTATACATATACTAGTAGAAGGACAGTGCAGAATTTTGCTGACCACCAGTATAACTATATATATATAGCAGTACGGTACAGTAGTCCACTGCTTTACCTACCTCTGTGTCGTCAAGTATACTATCCATCCATACCTGTGGTGCATTTCAGTTTTGCACAGTTTGCTGACCACCAGTATATACTATATAGCAGTACGGTACAGAAGGCCACTGCTCTATCTACCTCTGTGTCATCAAGTATACTATCCATCCATATCTGTGGTGCATTTCAGTTTTGCACAGTTTGCTGACCACCAGTATAACTATATATATACCAGTACGGTATAGTAGTCCACTGCTCTACCTACCTCTGTGTCGTCAAGTATACTATCCATCCATACCTGTGGTGCATTTCAGTTTTGCACAGTTTGCTGACCACCAGTATAACTATATATATATAACAGTACGGTACAGTAGTCCACTGCTCTACCTACCTCTGTGTCGTCAAGTATACTATCCATCCATACCTGTGGTGCATTTCAGTTTTGCACAGTTTGCTGACCACCAGTATATACTATATAGCAGTACGGTACAGAAGGCCACTGCTCTACCTACCTCTGTGTCGTCAAGTATACTATCCATCCATACCTGTGGTGCATTTCAGTTTTGCACAATTTGCTGACCACCAGTATAACTATATATAAAGCAGTACGGTACAGTAGTCCACTGCTCTACCTACCTCTGTGTCGTCAAGTATACTATCCATCCATACCAGGGGTGCATTTCAGTTTTGCACAGTTTGCTGACCACCAGTATACAGGTTGAGTCTCCCTTATCCAAAATGCTTGGGACCAGAGGAATTTTGGATATCGGATTTTTCCGTATTTTGGAATAATTGCATACCACAATGAGATATCATGGTAATGGGACCTAAATCTAAGCACAGGATGCATTTATGTTACATATACACCTTATACAGACAGCCTGAAGGTCATTTTAGCCAATATTTTTTATAACTTTGTGCATTAAACAAAGTGTGTCTACATTCACACAATTCATTTATGTTTCATATACACCTTATACACACAGCCTGAGGGTCATTTAATACAATATTTTTAATAACTTTGTGTATTAAACAAAGTTTGTGTACATTGAGCCATCAAAAAACAAAGGTTTCACTATCTCACTCTCACTCAAAAAAGTCCGTATTTCGGAAAATTCCGTATTTTGGAATATTTGGATATGGGATACTCAACCTGTATACTATATAGCAGTACGGTACAGAAGGCCACTGCTCTACCTACCTCTGTGTCGTCAAGTATACTATCCATCCATACCTGTGGTGCATTTCAGTTTTGCACAGTTTGCTGACCACCAGTATAACTATATATATAGCAGTACGGTACAGTAGTCCACTGCTCTACCTACCTCTGTGTCGTTAAGTATACTATCCATCCATACCTGGGGTGCATTTCAGTTTTGCACAGTTTGCTGACCACCAGTATATACTATATAGCAGTACGGTACAGAAGGCCACTGCTCTACCTACCTCTGTGTCGTTAAGTATACTATCCATCCATACCTGTGGTGCATTTCAGTTTTGCACAGTTTGCTGACCAGCAGTATAACTTTATATATAGTAGTACGGTACAGTAGTCCACTGTTCTACCTACCTCTGTGTCGTCAAGTATACTATCCATCCATACCTGTGGTGCATTTCAGTTTTGCACAGTTTGCTGACCACCAGTATAACTATATATATAGCAGTACGGTACAGTAGTCCACTGCTCTACCTACCTCTGTGTCGTCAAGTATACTATCCATCTATACCTGTAGTGCATTTCAGTTGTGCGCAGTATATATAGTAGTAGGCCATTGCTATTGATATATTACTGGCATATAATTCCACACATTAAAAAATGGAGAACAAAAATGTGGAGGGTAAAATAGGGAAAGATCAAGATCCACTTCCACCTCGTGCTGAAGCTGCTGCCACTAGTCATGGCCGAGACGATGAAATGCCATCAACGTCGTCTGCCAAGGCCGATGCCCAATGTCATAGTAGAGAGCATGTACAATCCCAAAAAATAAAGCTCAGTAAAATGACCCAAAAATCTAAATCAAAATCGTCTGAGGAGAAGCGTAAACTTGCCAATGTGCCATTTACGACACGGAGTGGCAAGGAACGGCTGAGGGCCTGGCCTATGTTCATGGCTAGTGGTTCAGATTCACATGAGGATGGAAGCACTCATCCTCCTGCTAGAAAAATTAAAAGGGTTAAGATGGCAAAAGCACAGCAAAGAACTGTGCGTTCTTCTAAATCACAAATCCCCAAGGAGAGTCCAATTGTGTCGGTTGCAATGCCTGACCTTCCCAACACTGGACGGGAAGAGGTTGCGCCTTCCACCATTTGCACGCCCCCTGCAAGTGCTGGAAGGAGCACCCGCAGTCCAGTTCCTGATAGTCAAATTGAAGATGTCACTATTGAAGTACACCAGGATGAGGATATGGGTGTTGCTGGCACTGGGGAGGAAATTGACAAGGAGGATTCTGATGGTGAGGTGGTTTGTTTAAGTCAGGCACCTCTTTTTTTCTTTGCATCATGTGCTGTTTGGGGACTATTTTTTAAATCTGACATCCTGTCTGACACTGCAGTGCCACTCCTAGATGGGCCAGGTGTTTGTGTCGGCCACTTGGGTCGCTTAGCTTAGCCATCCAGCGACCTTGGTGCACCTCTTTTTTTTCTTTGCATCATGTCCTGTTTGGGGGCTATTTTTTGAAGTGCCATCCTGTCTGACACTGCAGTGCCACTCCTAGATAGGCCAGATGTTTGTGCCACACACTTGTGTTTCTTAGCTTAGTCATACAGCGACCTCATTGCACCTCTTTTTCTTCTTTGCATGATGTGCTGTTTGGGGCCTAGTTTTTTTAAGTGCCATCCTGTCTGCCATTGCAGTGCCACTCCTAGATGGGCCACGTGTTTGTACCGCACACTTGTGTCGCTTAGCTTAGTCATACAGCCACCTCGGTGCAACCTTTTGGCCTAAAAACAATATTGTGAGGTGTTCAGAATAGACTGATAATTAATGTTATTGAGGTTAATAATACCGTAGGATCAAAATTACCCCCAAGTTATGTGATTTTAGCTGTTTTTGTGTTTTTTTCAAAAATCATCCAGCTCCAAAACCAAACTCGAAAGGGTGGTTTTGGCAAAACCAATCCCGATCCAAAACATGAGCATGGAACCAGAACCAAAACCAAAACACAAAACATGAAAAGTTCCCGCCGCACACCTCTAATTTTATGTACCAGATTCCAGCAGCCTTTTCTTAAGCAAGGTACGTTATTGTTTTATACGTTTATATTTCACTACAATTCACTTGCTGACATGCTGGGTATAGGGATAAATGCAGACTCCTTGTAAAATCAGCGTTTGATATGGTAAAGGAGAGAGACAATCAGGATAATACTGAGTTGGTTGAGGAAGATTTAAAACTTGAAAAAATCCTTATACAAGAAAGCAAAACCTGGTGGGAAATAGCTACATTAGAGATATTTGAGCAGATGAGCTGATCCCCAAAGGCTTGAGAATAAATAAGCCATGCACTTTTAAAACCGATAACGATGAGTTTGGAAAAGAGTGGCAATTAACCCTAAATAGATGCTACCTTTCCTTGATTCATTTAATTATCAAATAAAGGAAACAAAGTCTGATCAGGGTGGAGAAACAAATTAATGAATTGACAGCTCTAATATAGCTCTTTAGAGAATTAAGTGAATGTAAAGAACTGGAGAGAGAATTGGAATCCAAAATAGTGATAAAAGAATAGGAATTAATAAGTAGAAAGCAGTATAAATTTGCGAGAGACATAAGGGAGAATGCACAAAAAGAAATAGAAGAGGAAGATAGATTATGAGGAATTCAACACCTTATATGATTATCCAGTACATACACCAAACTATAATTTACCACCCTGAACCCTGCAAAATAAAAATTACAGTTTCAGAAATCATAAACAATGGAGGACAAGAAATAGAAGGTTAAAGGAGGATAGAAGGTTTCACAGGGAAGACAACTATTAAGATAGAAAAGAAGAAAATAATCAATGGGGACAAAGACAAAGAAAACACCCCCAGAATAAACAAAATGGATACTTACCAAATGAATACCACAGGGAAATGTCCCGTTACCACAGATTGATTAATCCCAATTTACCCACCTCCAATCGATTAGAGGCACTAGATCGAGAGGTTTTTTTTTGAGAGAAGCCAAAGAAATATCAGATGGAGATGAAGGAGGGATCAAGACGAACACACAGGGGTAAAAGGGGAAAGGGAAAAAACTCAATAAAAAGAAAAAAAAATAATAGAGGAAAAGACATTTAAACATATGCAAATTGAAGAGAACTTCACTAACATATTCAACTTAAGTACTTATTGTCAGTGGCCGGATTCTCACCTCCGGCCATGGGTCCCGGGTCTCGCCGCTCTGACGGGTGGTAGGGCTGTGGCGCCAGGATGATGCTGCAGCGCGGGCCCCTGGCACGTCTGTACGGCACCTGGGGGCCGGCGGCCGGGGGCTGGGGACCTGAGGCGCCATGCAGGGAGTTGCTGCGGCAGAGGGCTCTGCTGGGGGTGTGGCTTCTGGGAGGCAGGGAGTTCAGTCTGTATACTGACTCCCTGTAATGGTGTGTGTGTGTCCTCTCTGCTGGGGGCCACCATATTGGAGACCAAGAAAGCCAATTAGCCCCATTCTGCATCCAGCCAATCCATGGCTGGCTTCCCTTACAAAAGGGGGCTAGCCCAGAGTAGAGTGCCAGTGCTTCAAGTTGCTTACATGTGTAAGGTGCTCTAGCTCTGTGCTCCCAGGTTGCTTCAGGTTGTTCCAGGTGCCCTGGTTCCAGCTACTATCTTTCGCTGCAGCAGTCCTATTGCCTCCAAACCGCCACCCCTCTCGTAGAGTATCCACCGGGATTCCAAGCCGCAGAGGAATCCTGGCAGCTACGGGACCTCTGCAGTATTCAACGTCTTAAGGCAGAGTTCTTCAGCCTCGTCTTTCAAGCCACAGTTCATCATTCCGCAGCTCGTTCACTCCAGCCACGTCTTTCAAGCCACAGGTCATCATTCTGCAGCTCGTTTACTCCAGCCACGTCTTTCAAGCCACAGTTCATAACTCCGCAATTCTTTCTCTTCAGTGTCGTCTTTCTAACTGCAGTCACAAGCCCGCAGTTCTTTTCTTCAGACTCGTTTCTTCAGTGACTACTCATTGACTCCTAGCTCAGACTATGTCTTCCATTGGCCTTTGTCTCATGAGAAGGAACTATATCCAGCCCCCTCATCTTCTTCATCCACAGACGGTTGCTTCCTCGTGCAAGTCTCAGTCATCGGATCCTCAATTCCCGCCGAGCGCGACACTTATGAATTCAAGAAGAGCGAAGAAGAAATCCTAAAAAAGGGTTTAAAGTGCGCACCTATAAACAAACTGGACATTCAAAAATCTGTGAGGAATTTGTCATTAAAAAGATACTTTATTGGCCATAAAACTGCTAACAAAGAAGAGAACATCTTCAAACCAAAGTCCACCTTCAATCCCTCATTCAGCAGAGGCTGCTTTGTAGAGACTTTCAATAGGATTGTCTGTGCCGAAGTGGATAAGATTGAAAGCAAGCAAAAACCTAAATATAATATTACAATAGAGGAACAAGAAGCATTAATTAGCCTGGAAAAGAACAAGAACATCACGAATAAACTGGCAGTTAAAGGGGGAGGAATCGTCATTATGGAAACAGAGAAGTACAATCAAGAGATCCAGCGACAGTTAAATGACAAATCAACTTACAGATTACTCAGAGGAAATCCCACAGAGCGAATTGAGAAAAAATGTATCCACTTTGTAAGCAAATATGAAGAAAAGGGAACTATCACTAATAATGGGAGGAAGTACAGAACCTAATAAAGGAACATCCAGTGTTACCGGTTATTTACATATTACCAAAGGTGTACAAGGACTCCATCAATTATCACGGGAATGGACTCCATTTCCTCCAAACTTTCACATTTCATAGATTCCCATCTGGAGCCAGAAGTACTAAAAATCCCATCTTAAATTAAGGATACCATAGACACTATGGGGGAGATTCAAATGTTTGAAAAGTCGATTGGGTGTCTGTTTTTTCCTGTCTATTAGATTGGAAAAAACAGACTCCCAACTGACTTTTCAAACATTTGAATCTCCCCCTATAAATCATTTAAAAGACGTGAAACATTCCTTGGTCACAGCAGATGTCTCATCACTATACACTATTATCGACCACCGACTTGGAATTAATGCTATAGATCACTCTTACAGGAAAAACAATGAAGAAATAGACGAGAACAAATTCGATTTCATAAAGTCCATTGCCTTCATAAAGTCCATCACCTTCATAAAAATGCCTTCATAAAGTCCATCACCTTCATAAAGTCCATCATCCAAGAGTCCATCACCTTTATTCTAGAGAACAATTTCTTCTGGTTCAAAAATCAATATTATATACAGAAAAGAGGGACAGTGATGGGAAGTAAATTTGCATCGGTGTATGCAAACTCATTTATGGGATAGTGGGAAGATCAAGTAATATGGCACAACAACCGACATAAGGAGAACATTCCATTATGGATTCATTTCATTGATGACATATTTTTCATTTGGACTAGTGCACAAGAAAGTTTAGAAGTTTTTTGTGAAACACCCAACAGGTATACATATAACATCAATTTAACTTACAATATAAATCTTCTGGAAATTAATTTTTTAGATCTGGTGATATACAAAGAAGGAGTATGTTTATTAACATGCAACTTTTCAAAACCTACAGACAGTAATTCTTATATTCCTTTCACAAGTCATCACCATCTTAGATGGTTAAACAACATACCCAAAGGGCAAATCCAAAGAATAAGGAGGAACTGCACAAAAAGGGAGGTCTTCAACGAACAAGTAGAACAACGTTTTTCAACCGCTGTGCCGCAGCACACTAGTGTGCCGCGAGCGGTTGCCAGGTGTGCCGCTGCTCACCAGAGATGCCCGATGCCATCACCTGCCAGAAATGACCAACGCCTGTCAGAGGTACCTGCCTGGCTGCCGATGCCATCACTTGCATCTCGGGCAGCACTGTCCTTATCCGCAGGACGACCTATGACCTATGGTGGCATGCGTGACTCATAGGTCCCGCACGTCATGTAGCCCTGCCGCCCACCCGCTGCTGCCGGAGTCTCCATCCCTTCTCAGCGTTCCTCACTGCTCGAGTCACAGACTGAGAGGGAGAGCTTTTTTTTGTACAGCCGCAGGTTAAATGAAAATAATTATGTTTTTATTTATGTGTGGAATTACTGGGGGGGGGGGAGGAGAGGCAGGCTGTGTATGTTATTACTGGGGGTGAGGGCTTTGTGTGGTATTACTGGGCGGGAGGCTGTGTGTGGTATTACTGGAGGGGGGCTGTGTGTGGTATTACCGGGGGGGGGGGTAGGCAGGCTATAGTATGTGTGGAATTACTGGGAAGGGTGGCAGGCTGTGTGTGGAATTGTTGGGGGGGAGGTAAGCTATATGTGGAATTGTGGGAGGGGGAGGTAGGCTATATGTGGAATTGCTGGGGGGGAGGTAGGCTATATGTGGAATTACTGGGGGGGTTGCAGGCTGTGTGTGGAATTGCTGGGGGGAGGTAGGCTATGTGTGGAATTGCAGGGGGGGAGGTAGGCAATGTGGAATTACTGGGGTGGTGGCAGGCTGTGTGTGGAATTGCTGGGGGGGAGGTAGGCTATATGTGGAATAATATGGGGGGACAGTTTGTAGAATAACTGGGAATGGGGGGTGAGGCCAATGAGTGGAATTACTACGGGGAGCAGTGTGTGGCATTACTGTGCGGGCCAAGACGTTTAATCACTGCAGGGACTAATGTGCTTTATTACTTCTGGTGGCCAAAGTGCTTTATTACTGTAGGGACCAATGTGTTTTATTACTGTGGGGGCCAATGTGTTTTAGTACAGTGAGGGTGAAAGCATTAGTTTTATTACAGTGTGGGTCAATATACAGTATGTTGAGATTTGTAATTATATATTATATTTGATTTAAAAAAAAACTGATGGTGTGCCTTGGCAATTTTAAAATCTTGTTCAGTGTGCCACGGGTTTAAAAAGGTTGAAAATCACTGAAGTAGAAGGATTAAAGAAAAAGTTCATAACTAAACGATATGATGATACAAATATTGAAACTGTTATTGAAGAATTCAGAGAAATACCACAAGATGCTCTCCTCAGTTATAAAGTAAAAATTAATACCAAGGAGAACCCCCCCAGTCCCCTTCATCGCCACTTTTAACAATAAATCTAAAAAAAATAGAACATATAATAAGAAGAAACTGGCCTTTATTGAAGCAGGATCCAATCCTCAATGACATTTTACCACATAATCCATGATTCGTGTATAGAAGGGCTCCAAATGTGAAAAATAAAATAGTCAAGAGTGCTATTCCAGAAAAGAGAACCAGAAGAATAAAGACTAAAAGGATTCCATCGGTGTGGCTCTTGTATCTATGCACTTCTCACACAAAACAGGCCACAAAAATTGAAACATTCACTTCACATGCTACAAAAAAGGTGTTCAAGATTCATGATTTCAGCACTTGCAATAGTCCCAACTGCATATACAGTATCTTATAGAATGCAGTTGTGGACTTCAATATATAGGAAAAACTTTGCGTAAACTGAGAGAATGTTGTTCTGAACACCTGAGAAATATTAAAAAAGGATTTACCAATCACTCCTTGTCTAACCACTTCCTACTGCAACATCAATGCTCTGTAAATAATATTAACAGCATAATACAGATGAAAAAAATAGAAGGACATTGGTGCACCAAAGGAGTTGAAACATTTTTAGCTAAGGCAGAAATGAGATCCATCTACGAAGTGAAAACGTTGGATCCCTGGGATCTCAATACAGACCTTGAGTTAAAATGGTTTTTATAATCCCCAGCATGATATTATTGCTCTCCATCTTCTCTACTCCTCTTTTCTTTTTTTCCCTCATGATTCATTATCGCTTCAAATATTTAAAAAATCGATCATTTACACTGTAGATTAAGTTCCGGTACACACTAAAGGATTTATATATATATCATTATTATATATCATTATTTATTGCATTAATGTATTAAGCAATTTTAAAATTAGTGTAGTTTCTATTACATGTGTTTATGTGCATGACTTACTACCTCTAAGTTGTGAACTATATTAATGATGAAATACTACATCAAAAACTGTATCTTTAGAAGCGAATCCCATTATGTTGTCACCTTGTGCCTTATCTAACTACCAGAGGAGGCACTTAAATTCCCGAGGTCGTTTGTAATTTGCCTAAGTCAGTTAAATAAAGATCTCAAATTGAGTATTCTAAGTGACATAGCGCTCCGGTCTATGGAACACATGCCTAGACTTCCGAAAAGCCCACAGATGGGGCCGCCATCCCTCTGCTTCCAGGTCATCAGGAGACCTAGAGACTATGGCACGGCATCACTTCTGGCAGAACATGCCTTTCTGTCAACCAGGCAAAAGACTCATCACAGTGACCCCTGACCCATTGGATAACAGTCACCCTTTACCTATATGACAGGGATGCGGTCAAGATGCCGCCGGCCGGAATCCCGGCGGTCGAAATACCGACGCCGGAATCCCGACCGCCACAATCCCGACATATTCTCCCTCCGTGGGTGTCCACGACACCCATAGAGGGAGAATATAATAGTGTGCCGAGCGTGGCGAGCGAAGCGAGCCCGCAAGGGGCTGCGTTCCGCTCACCACCCCTGTCGGGATTGTGTGGTCGGGATTCCGGCGTCGATATTTCGACCGCCGGGATTCCGGACGGCGGCATTTAGTACTGATCCCATATGACAGTATCAGAATCACAATGTACTACAGACAGTATTAGTGACCTACGTATACTACACACATTAATAACCAACATACAGAGCGGTAACTAGACATTTTTGTGCTCTGTGCCAGAAAGAGAATTAATGTGTCCCCCCCCCGCCCGCCCTTTCATATTTACAACAGGGACAGTACACACCGAAGGGCGTACGCCAAAAAATATAGGGACGTGGTTTCAAAGGGAAGAGGCATGGCCACTGAATAGTACCACAGTAGTGTTCGTTGTTCAAATTACACCACACAGTAAGAGCCCCTTGTACGTGTATCACCACACAGTAAGAGCCCCTTATACACGTTACACCGCACAGTAAGAGCCACTTATGCATGTTACAGTGCACAGCAAGAGCCCCTTATACACATTAAACCTTTTATACACATTACACCACACAGTAAGAGCCTGTCGACCGTATTCTCCATTGGGCAGCTCGGTGGCACATCGCTGAGTGCGTAGGGGCCATTAGATAGACAGACAGACAGACAGACAGATAGATAGATAGATAGATAGATAGATACAGCAGATATAGTAGATAAAGATAAATAGACAGGAGAGAGAGACAGAGAAAGAGAGAGAGAGAGATAAGAGTGTAATGAGATTTAAAAAATATATATTTTCAAAACATAGTGTACTGTAGTTTGCTAAATCTGGAAGCTGACTGGCTTTCTCCATGCTGGCACCGTTTGTAACTTGCTAAGCTCCGCACTACAGCAGCACAGCACAGAGCGCTCCAGAGATGCCGTCCTTCCGTCCTCCTATCATTCACTGCGGCCAATGGAGACACAACTGCAGCCGCACCGACGTGAAAGGCCAGCCAGGTGATGAGCCCGTTATGCTACCACAGCCCCCCTCCTCCTCCTGTCGTAGCGTCTCTCTGCTCCTCTCCTCTGGCCAGCTACAGCCGCACAGCACAGTGGCAGGTGGTGTATAATGAGTCAATTTGACTCATTATAATGTCGCTGGCTGAGGGCCCCTTGATTTTAGTGGGCCCCGGTGCTATGCACCGGCTGCACCGCTGCAAGTACCGCCACTGTATAGTGGGCATATCTACTGTGGGCAAAACTAAAGGGGGCATATCTACTGGGGGCAAAACTAAAGGGGGTATATCTACTGGGGGCATATCTCCAAGGGGCATAACTAGAGGGGACATATCTACAGAGGGCAAACCTAAAGGGAGGAACATCTACAGATGGCAAAACTCTAGGAGGCATAACTACTGGGGGAATACAGAGGGAGCCTCTGCTATCTTAGATACATCTGTGACTAGGCGCGCCTGCCTGGGCGCACCTAGTCACTGTGAGCATCTCCTTCTGGACGGGGCGCGCGTGCCCGGACAAAGATGCTCCCCATTCACTTGAATGGAGTGCATCTCCGTCTTGGCGGGGGGGGGGGGGGGGCAGGCGCCCATACAGAGATTCTTACAATGGAAAGCAGCTCTGTGCACTCCCAGCATGACTAGGTGGATGGATCGCCTAGTCACGCTGGGAGTGCATGCCTGCGCCTCAGCCAGCAAAGATAATGGAGGCTCCATCTGTATCTATAGGGAGCAAAACTAAAGGGAGCATATCTACTGGGGATATATCTATAGGGGCCATATCTACTGTGGGCATACAGATGGTCCAGCGCCTAGCCCCGCCAAGAGACACTCCCCTTCTAGTGAATGGGGCGAGTGCACATCACAGACATGCGCACACCCCAGATGCATCGATAGGCACGCCCACACAGATTGAGCCACGATTAGCATGGCTCCATCTGTAGCTACAGGGGGCAAAACTAAAGGTTCATATCTACAGGGGCCATATCTCAAGGGGGCATACCTACATATTTACAAGAGGCATATCTATAAGGGGCATATCTACAAGGGGCATAACTAAAGGGGGCATATCTACAAGGGGCATAACTAAAGGGGGCATATCTACAAGGGGCATATCTACTGTGGGCATATCTACATGGGGCATATCTACAGGGTGCAAAACTAAAGGAGGCATATCTACTGGGGGCATAACTTAAGGTGGCATATCTACTGGGGCATATCTACAGGGGACATATCTACAGGGGGCATAACTAAAGAGGGCATAAGTACAGTTGGCAAAACTAAAGGGGACATATCTACTGGGGGCAATACTACATGGGGTTATAACAATGGGGGCATTGCATAGGGGGCACTTCATAAGGGCATCACTTCTGGGGACATAAGTGGCACTACTACTGAGGGCACTGCACGAGGGGCACCAATACTATGGGCTGTACACAAGGAGCACTACCGCTATGGGCACTACCACTACAGTGGGCACTGCATAAGGGGCACTACTACTGTGGGCATTATGTGTATTTGGGGTGCTACTACTGTGGGCTTTCTGTATAAGGGGCACTAATGTGTGTCATAACATGAATAAGGGACACTACTATGTGGTGTGATGTGAATAAGATTGTGCTACTATGTGGCGTAATTTGAATTGGGTATACTATTGGGTGACCACTCCCCTTTCTTATCAAGACCACGTCCCTTTTATATGTTGGGCGCCGCAGGAGTTCCACCACCTTCCTATGACCACTTTAAGCACTGAGCGTCTCCATCCCCTTAATCAATTTGGTCGTCCATTTCTGAACCTTTTCTAGTTCCAGGATATCCTTTTTGTAGTATGGTGCCCATAGTTGTGTACAGTAATCGTGATGTGGCCTCATTAGTGATTTATATAATGGGAGTATAACACTCTCATCCCTTGTATAAATTTCCCGCTTTATGCATGCTAATAACTTGTATGCCTTTTTTGCTGCATTCCTACTTTGGGTACTACAGCTAAGTTTGTTAACTATGTGAATACTTAAATCTTTTTCCAGTACAGAATCCCCTAGTTTCTCCCCATTTAGTATGTAGGTAGTATTTTTGTTCTTTCTACCAAAGTGCATTACCTTACATTTGTCTATATTGAACCGCATTCTCCATTCTCGCTTCTCATCCTGCTGGTCCTGTAGCAGGCAAAGGATTAGCACAGTTTTCTCTGTTTTTTGTTTAGAGGTAATACACAGCTGGTGTGGGAGGATAGTGGTTAGAGAGTTTATTTGATGCCAGGGTCCGTGGTTCATATCCAGATATAAAATATTTTATATTTATATAAATATTATATTTCTGGAAGTATTTTATTCATAGTTTAAAGACAATAAACTTTGTGGACCTCACACCTAATTTTAAATTACCATGGGTATGCGCATACCCGATACCCACAATTTTCAAATTTTAAATAGTAGTTGCATAATTTTTTTGTGGGAGGTTTTTAAAAAAAATAATTATGCAGCCATCCGCAGTCTGACAATGCTGTGTGCAGGGCAAAGTGCAGAGTTAGAGCAAGTGTAGTGAGTACAGGTAGCGGCTGTGGTGCAAGTAGAAAAAATGTCTTGTAGGTACTGTCAAAAAAAATGGGTGTGGCCAAATGCCACATGGGGCGTATCCAATGAAAATGGGGGGGATACACATATGGGGGGGCAGATACACATATGACCCCAATAGTGCCAGATACACGTTGCCCCACAGTGCCAGATATACATTGCCCCAGTGTGTCAGATATGCAATGACCCACAGTGCCAGATACACATTGCAATACAGTGCCAGATACACAAATGCCACCAGAGTGCCAGATATACATTGCCTCACAGTGCCAGATACACATTGCCCCACAGTGCCAGATACACATTGCCCCACAGTACCAGATACACAAATGCCCACAGAGTGCCAGATATACATTGCCTCACAGTGCCAGATACACAAATGCCCCCACTGTGTCAGATATACATTGCCCCCCAGTGTCAGATACAGAAATGCCCCCACAGTGCCAGATATGCCCCCCGTTCCAGATACATATATGCCCCCAGTGCCAGATATGCCCCCAGTGCCAGATACAGAAATGCCCCCAGTGCCAGATATACATGTCCCCCCAGTGCCAGATATGCCGCTAGTGCCAGATACAGAAATGCCCCCACAGTACCAGATATGCCCCCAGTGCCAGATACAGAGATGCCCCCAGGGCCAGATACAGAAATGCCCCCAGTGCCAGATACACATGTCCCCGCAGTGCCAGATATGCCCCCAGTGCCAGGTACACATGTCCTCACAGTGCGCCCCCCCCCCCTTCCCCTGCTGCTTACCGTGCTGCTGCTGTCCTGTGTGTGAGGGGAGGAGTATCTACCTTCAATTAGGCACCGATCCATGAGGCAATCAAAGCTTGTGGTCCGGCAGCCAATCAGGAGCCTTGGCTGCTGGTCCGCAAACTCTGATTGGCTCACGGGCCAGCGCCGAATTGAAGGTAGACACTGAGGGTCAGGAGAGGCGCACGCTGCGTTCTCCTCCCCTCACAGCAGCAGCGCGGTGAGCAGCAGCAGAGGGTGGGAGCGGTGGCTGGGAGGCAATCGAGCCGCATGCAGAGGTTGAAAGAGCCGCATGCGGCTCGAGAGCCGTAAGTTTGCCACCGCTGGTCTAGTTGGTGAGTGCAATGAGCGGGTGGCTGGCGGCGGTGGGTACTGCGTACCAACAGCTAAATTCTGTGTACCCGCCCACTTGCACCGCAGGGAGCGAGTGCAGGGTGAACGGTATTATAGTGTATGTGGGTGCAGGGGTTAGGGGTAGTGTAGTGAGTACAGGTAGCGGCTGAGGGTTAGTGTACTGAAGTGTAGTGTAGTATAGTCCACTGTGTGCGTGGCGCAGGTGCAGGGTGAACGGTAATGTAGTCCATGTGGGTGCAGGGGTTAGGGGTAGTGTAGTGAGTACAGGTAGCGGGTGAGGGTTAGTATACTGAAGTATAGTGTAGTGCAGTGCACTGTGTGCAGGGGGCGGGTGCAGGGTAAACGGTAATGTAGTGCATGTGGGTGCAGGGGTTAGGGGTAGTGTAGTGTAGTGTAGTGTGTGAGTCGTAGCCCTGCTGGCTGCAATGCTGGAGATGACTTCGGGAAGAGGAGGAGGAGGACAGCACTACAGAAGGTAATTATGCTTATGAAACATCCAATTGTTTAACTAGTCATTTGGGAGGATGGGAGTGGGGGGTGTCAAAGGGGTCCCAAAGCAAGTCCTGCCAATTTTTCATTACAATATGGATTTTGGAAAAAGTTGGACTTGCTCTGGAGATGTTAAAAAAAGAATTGAGAGCTGCATGTGAAAAGAAAAAACCTGCAGGCAATTGAAAAACTAAAATCATGCACCTGTTGGAAAAACTCTGGGGTATGCAGTCAGAATACCAATAGTCGGGATCCCGTCTGTCACAATACTGATGTTGGGATCCGACAGTGCCACTATACAGTCAGTATACTGGCGAGGAAGGTGACTACCCCTCTATGGGTGTAGTTCGCCAACATAACCCGCAAGGAGTTTTGTTCTGCTCACCCTCCTGCCGGCATTCTGCCGCTCGGGATGCCGATGTCGGGATCCTGACATTCGGCATCCCGGGAGGTAGGATTTCATATCGGTCCCAACCCTGGGTTTGCACCTCGGTTATAGGTCAATAAATCTACAGTAAAATGGTCAACAGTCAGTCGACACTAATTGGTTGACATACACATGGTTGACATGGTCAAAGGTCGACATGTAAAAGGCAGACAATGGAAAATGTCGACAGGTACAAAAGCTTGACATGACAATGGTCGACACACAAATGTCAATACCTTTTTTGGGGGGTCATGTTGATTCTGTTCTCCTCTGTGACCACCATTTGTTGAAATGCATCCCCTCTCGCTGTAAAGTTCACTGTGTCATGTTCTGCTCCGCTTCGCTCGCCACAAAGTTACTAAAGGTCATGATTTGTGACATGGATAGACAATGAAGCAAAAGTTGAAAAAACATGACAACCCAAAAAAAACATGTGTCAACCATATGTGTGTTGACTATTGTCATGTCAACCATTTGAACCTGTCAAACCCCTGCAGTCCATGGAAACTGCAGGTTTGTGCTTGCGCAGTCGCACCACAGCATCAGTGCATGAACTGTCCTGGCACCTGCTGGAAAAATCGCGCAGGTGGCGCAATCCGTGGACTTGCTTTCTTCTCTCCTGGCATGTAGTAGTGGCAACCCCCCTACCAAACATAAGTAGGACCACCAATGTTTATGACATCACAAGTTGAAAAGAAGTTGACTGGTGTGATGAAAAAGTTGGTTGTGTGGATAGACAAGCTTGATGGTTGGTCAGTTGAATAGATGAAGGAAAGTTTGTCTGTTGTGTGGCCCAGAGTCATAAACACTGGGGAGAGATAAAGTGAAGAGAAATTAATTACCAACTAATCACCCCTATCTGCTATGTTACAGGCTGTGTTTAAAAATGACAGTAGCTGATTGGTTGGTAGTTTATCTCTCTCCACTTTAACACTCTCCAAGGCTTAGTACATCTGCCCCACAGTAATAAATATCCTTAGACTCGGTGGTTTCAATATCTCAGACAGAGCGTATCTGAAATATTCACACACAACAGTCTGTTGAGTGTACAGAGAATGGTGTACAGTACAAAAACATCCAGTGAGTGGCAGTTCTGTGGGGGAAATTCCTTTTAATGAGAGAAGCCAGAAGTCAAAGGCCAGGCAGGAAGGCTTCATTAGGTTAAATAATCATGCATTACAGCTAAGCATCTTCCAAATACAATTACACATGCCCCCTACTTCGATAGATTTAAAATTTGGTATGAAACATAAACCATTTTTAATAGTAATTATTAATTATCTCATTTCATAATGTCAGAGGGGATGTCACCACTGTTCATACAAGAATAGATAAATGAAACAAAAAAGAGTTATCTCAAATCAGTGAACAAAGAAGTAACATGCATTTTATAAACAGCGGTATGCAAGAGTGCATATCTGAATTTGTAGCACATCAAACATTAAAGTTGAGGGGCTTCAGCAGCAGGAGACAGCAACTGGCTTTTAGCAGCTATCATTTGGCTGCTGTCTGTGGTTTCATCAATTCCGATGTGATCATTTGCCTTGGAAAAACACTCATTGTTCTGTACTACAAGCAGGACTATGGCCCTTATTCAGAGATGGATGCAGATAGCTGCATACGCCATTTGAGACCAATTTATATGCCACAGTCTCATGTCCTTACTCCACAGGCTAGGGACTCTTCAATTTTACTCACTTTACTCACAATTTAATCCTTTTTAGCTCTCTGAGACTTGGCACACTATTCTCTCCAGCATACCCGCTAATCCATTCAAAGTCTTTGGAATGGAACTCTTTTTTAACTCCTCTGGGTAGACTATCATCCGTGTATATATGCTCTGATTTCCTATGCTCACCCCAACAATAAACTATCTGATAAGGTCACAGCTATCACAAACTTAAGGCCCATATAGACGGGCCGATGCGGGGAGAGATGTGTGCTGAGCGGGTGAAGTAAGCGACCCGCTAGATTGGCCTGCATGGCAGGCCAATCTAGCAGCAGCGATAGCGATGTTCGGGGCTGCGCATCGCTATCGCTGTAAGGGCTACACACGTGGCGATCAGGCTTATATTCTAAGCAATCTAGTCAGATTGCTTAGAATATCGCTCCGTGAAGCTAAATGACAACCGCTTACTGTACAATGTACATGACAGCTTACTGTAGATTGTTCCCACTCTCCTGTATCTCATTTCAGATTTGGTAATTAAGCATATACAGACGTCCATGTCTCTACTGGGGTCTATCTCTTGAGTTTCCTTATACTTTCTCCCAAGATCATGCCCCTCGCTTAGCTTTTTTCTCCATGCTCAAAGCTCATTCACCAACTTCTCTCTCTACTGGCTTATTTTCTGAGGCGGCATCAATCATAACATCCTAATTGGCAGGTCCTACTCTAGCACCTAACAAAGCATTTGCAGTTTGTGTCATGAAGTTCTGGTAGCAACCAGTGAGCAACCAATTAATAATTATTTTCTAAGCATGGCCAACCTGTGGCTCTCCATCTGTTGAGAAACTACAAATCCCTGTATACCCTCCCACTGATCAGCTGGTAAAGCATGCTAGGACTTAGTTTCACAACAGCTGGAGAGCCACAGGTTGGCCAGGCCTGGACTAAACAGTTCTTCTCTGACTTCCAAGTGAAGTTCAATTCAATGTACTGTCTACTGTCTTACAGCATGTAGCATGTATTTATGTTTGTTACATTATCCCAGGGGTGGCCAACCAGTCAGTGACAAAGAGACAAAAAACCTTGTTAGGTATGTCAAAGAGCCGACATCGAGCCGAAGGCGCGCATGCAAAAATGGAATGTGGCCTTGTGCCTGCTAGACCACGCCTCTGGTATAAAATACATTGAAAAAGCCAGAACGACATAAAATAAAACATCTTAAAGTCAGATCCGTTGAAAAAGCCACTTTCACATAAAATAATTGAAAAAGCTAGATTCACATAATGAACTTAAGTTCCCCCATGTGTCACTCCAGCCAGCTTCCCATGTGACGCTCCTGCTAGCACCCTCCTATGTCACTCCAGCCAGCTCCCCATGTGACGCTCCTGCTAGCACCCTCCTATGTCACTCCAGCCAGCTTCCCATGTGACGCTCCTGCTAGCACCCTCCTATGTCACTCCAGCTAGCTCCCCATGTGACGCTCCTGCTAGCACCCTCCTATGTCACTCCTACCAGCACCCCCCATGTCACTCCAGCTAGCTCCCCATGTGACGCTCCTGCTAGCACCCTCCTATGTCACTCCAGCCAGCTTTCCCATGTGTCACTACTTCCAGCACCCTCCTTCATCACTCCAGTCAGTTCCTCCATGTGTCACTCCTGCCAGACCCTTCTGTGTCACTCCAGCCAGCTCCGCCTTCTGTGTCACTCCAGCCAGATCTAGCCCACCCTCATGTGTCACTAAAGTTCCCCCACCAAGTCGTGCCATTGCTGCAGCCCCTAATGTGTTCTCTGTTTGCCAGTTGGTGTCTCGCCTCTAGTGTCTGGCTCCTTCAATTTTCAGTCCCTGTAGTGCTGCTGCATGTCTGGCTGGAGTGTAGCAGTTTCTGTATCTGTTGTGGTCAGATGACTGAGTGTTGGGAGCTACATTTAAATAAAGAAAGAGCCTCATGCGGCTCAAGAGCCACTGGTTGGCCACCACTGCATTATCCAATTTAAACCCATCAACGGTCTCAGCATTCTGAATAAACACCTATTTATATGTAAGTCAGCATTCAGTTTAAAAATTATCATGGTATGTGTTTACAAAGAAAAGGTAAATAGGAATAAACATCCATATTTGCATATCTTTATATAGTTCCGTGTAAGAGTTAAATTGTATTTGAGGACAGAACAGTCTACCAACATTAACTTGTAAAGGGTTTGAAATATATTAAAACATTCTTGAAATGAGAATAAAAATGAACAATTAAGGGATTTCTGTATGGCATTTCAATCATTTCACTTCAGAATTAACATTCCATGCGATAAAGCTCTATTGTTAGACATAGGCTTCATTTTGGACAATTTCAACATGCATTTTGATGAATATTGGGCCATTGTAGGAGACTCCATTTTTCTTTAAATTGTGTTACTATGAATAGAAATTGGCTCACTTTGCTTTGCCTTTTGAAACAAAGACAAAATGAGTTTTAATTTCCATTGTTTGAATTGCAGACGAAATAAAAGAATTTGAAGCATAAGACTGTATGGCCATGCATTGTTTGTCTTTCATTTTCATTCAGCATACAAAACCTGTCACACAGATAGAATGTGACTTTGACAGAGAGTGGAAGAGAAAACAAATGGAGTTGAAAAGTCATTTCCAAGTCTGCAGAGTATTTTGTTTGCCCTGCCATGCAGCATAACATATCCTTCTTCAACAGTTCTATATTGAAATTCAGACAGTGACTAAAGGTGAGACCCATAAGCATTAAACCAAACAAGTTAGTTGTATTGTATGTGTTGAGGATATATTTGTGCAACAAATATTGCAAAGGAATTTGCATGATCTTAGATCTGATCGAAGCAGCAAATTTCTTAGCTAATGGGCAAAACCATGGGCTTAATTCAGACCTGATCGCTGCTGTGCGTTTTCACACAGCAGCGATCAGGTCTGAACTGCGCATGCGCCGGTGCATGCCAGACAGCCGATGGCCGACTCAGCCCTGCGATCGCCTCTGCCAGATTGATAGGCAGAGGCGGTCGCTGGGCGGGAGGGGGCGGGCCGGCATCGTTTGGCCAACGATTTAGGGGCGCGGTCCAGGCAACTCAGGCATGCCCAGACCGTGCGGGGGGTGGGCCGCGGCGGCAGTGCGACGTCACAAGCAGCCGCTGCAACCTTGACAGTGATGAGTAGCTCCCTGCCAGCGCGTAGAAGCTGTGCTGGTAGGGAGCTACTCTTCAAGTACAAAAGCATCGCCACTGTGCAATGCTATTGTACTTGTGCGGTGGCGTAGGGCCTGACATGCGGGGCAGACTAGCCCTGTTCCGGGCGTCCCCCCGCATGTCAGGGAAGCTGATCATAGATGTGCTGAATTTATCACTTCTACAATCAGGTCTGAATTAATCCCCATGTGCATTGCAGGGGGGGCAGCACACCCAAATCTAACTCTCTCTGCACATGTTATATCTGCCCCACCTGCACTGCACATGGTTTTGCCCATTAGCTAACAAATTTGCTGCTGCAATCAGATCTGAATTAGGCCCTTAATTCATATTACTAAGTGCTCTATTTACTAGGACTCAATAAGCCTAAATGCAGGTGAAAACAGATGTTTCTGCCAAAGAAAGTCTCTTCCACGGCATCACAACTTTGTTAAAGAGGTTAACCCCAGCGCCAGAACCCCGACTGCCGGCTTCCCGAAGGTAAGTATTGGAGTGAGGGTTAAGGAACACGGGGAAGTGGAGGTAGTCATAGCTGCCTCCCCCTGAATCTTAGCCCTAGCTGCCACCCACTGTGATTAGCTATAGCTGCCACCCCCCACCATCTTACCCTTATCTGCCACACCAGGCAGGTTAGGGTAGGAGGCAGGGGAGGGTTAAAATAATTACTCCCTCCCCTGTCTGTGTTTTAAAAATTGGGATGCTGCAGTCCGTCATGTGACTGCCGGCATCCCGAATGTTGGCTTTTCATATCACACCCTTCAGAGCAGCCCATACCAGTGGCGCACCCAGTGGGGGTTTCCGAGTACCCAGAAACCCCCCTCCACCAAAAAAAAAAATTTTTTTTTTTTTTTTTTTTTTTTTTAATGCTGCATGAGTATTGTTAATGGCTGTCTAGCGTCCTCTGCAGCCTGCTCTCTTCCTGGTGGCACTTGTAAGTGCTTCATAAAAGTTTACTTTATTTTAATTATAGTACATATATATCCATGTGCAATTTGTGCATACATATATACACATGTATATACATACATATAAACACACACACATGATATATATACATGCGTATATATACTTGTACTGTATGTATATGTATGTATATATATATATATATATATATATATATTATCCTTTATATGGCGCCACAAGGGTTCCGCAGCGCCCAATTACAGAGTACATAAATAATCAAACAGGAAAACAGCAACTTACAGTTGATGACAGTATAGGACAAGTACAGGGTAAATAAACATAGTTACATCAGCAGATGACACTGGAATAAGTATCAGGTGGCAGAAGACTGCTGGAGTTGATGCAGTTGAAGATTATTAAAGTAAGACAAAGGATAAGCACATGAGGGAAGAGGGCCCTGCTCGTGAGAGCTTACATTCTAAAGGGGAGGGATAGATAGACAGAGGTGACACAGATGGGGTACATAGAGAACGTAGAACAGAGGGTTAGGATGAGATTTGTCTGGGTTTGGTGAAGAAGTGGGTCTTGAGAGCCTGTTTGAAGTTTCTCTAACGTCCTAAGTGGATGCTGGGGACTCCGTAAGGACCATGGGGAATAGCGGCTCCACAGGAGACTGGGCACATCTAAAGAAAGCTTTAGGACTATCTGGTGTGCACTGGCTCCTCCCCCTATGACCCTCCTCCAAGCCTCAGTTAGATCTCTGTGCCCGAACGAGAAGGGTGCACACTAGGGGCTCTCCTGAGCTTCTTAGTGAAAGTTTTAGTTTAGGTTTTTTATTTTCAGTGAGACCTGCTGGCAACAGGCTCACTGCATCGAGGGACTAAGGGGAGAAGAAGCGAACTCACCTGCATGCAGAGTGGATTGGGCTTCTTAGGCTACTGGACATTAGCTCCAGAGGGACGATCACAGGCCCAGCTTGGATGGGTCCCAGAGCCGCGCCGCCGGCCCCCTTACAGAGCCAGAAGACAGAAGAGGTCCGGAAAATCGGCGGCAGAAGACGTCCTGTCTTCAACAAGGTAGCGCACAGCACTGCAGCTGTGCGCCATTGCTCTCAGCACACTTCGGTCACTGAGGGTGCAGGGCGCTGGGGGGGGGCGCCCTGAGACGCAATAAAAACACCTTGGATGGCAAAAAATGCATCACATATAGCTCCTGGGCTATATGGATGCATTTAACCCCTGCCAGAATCCATAAAAAAGCAGGAGAAAAGTCCGCGAAAAAGGGGCGGAGCCTATCTCCTCAGCACACTGGCGCCATTTTCCCTCACAGCTCCGTTGGAGGGAAGCTCCCTGGCTCTCCCCTGCAGTCACTACACTACAGAAAGGGTTAAAAAAGAGAGGGGGGCACTAATTAGGCGCAGTATTAACTATACAGCAGCTATAAGGGGAAAAACACTTATATAAGGTTATCCCTGTATTTATATAGCGCTCTGGTGTGTGCTGGCAAACTCTCCCTCTGTCTCCCCAAAGGGCTAGTGGGGTCCTGTCCTCTATCAGAGCATTCCCTGTGTGTGTGCTGTATGTCGGTACTTTTGTGTCGACATGTATGAGGAGAAAAATGATGTGGAGACGGAGCAGATTGCCTGTAATAGTGATGTCACCCCCTAGGGGGTCGACACCTGAGTGGATGAACTGTTGGAAGGAATTACGTGACAGTGTCAGCTCTGTATAAAAGACAGTGGTTGACATGAGACAGCCGGCTACTCAGCTTGTGCCTGTCCAGACGTCTCATAGGCCGTCAGGGGCTCTAAAGCGCCCGTTACCTCAGATGGCAGATATAGACGCCGACACGGATACTGACTCCAGTGTCGACGGTGAAGAGACGAATGTGACTTCCAGTAGGGCCACACGTTACATGATTGAGGCAATGAAAAATGTTTTACACATTTCTGATAATACGAGTACCACCAAAAAAGGGGTATTATGTTCGGTGAGGAAAAACTTCCTGTAGTTTTCCTGAATCTGAGAAATTAAATGAGGTGTGTGATGATGCGTGGGTTTCCCCCGATAACAACTGATAATTTCTAAAATGTTATTGGCATTATATCCTTTCCCGCCAGAGGTTAGGGTGCGTTGGGAAACACCCCCTAGGGTGGATAAAGCGCTCACACGCTTGTAAGGGCTCTACCTTCGCCTGAGATGGCCGCCCTTAAGGATCCTGCTGATAGAAAGCAGGAGGGTATCCTAAAAGGTATTTACACACATACTGGTGTTATACTGCGACCAGCAATCGCCTCAGCCTGGATGTGCAGTGCTGGGTTGGCGTGGTCGGATTCCCTGACTGAAAATATTGATACCCTAGATAGGGACAGTATATTTTTGCCTATAGAGCATTTAAAAGATGCATTTCTATATATGCGTGATGCACAGCGGAATATTTGCCGACTGGCATCAAGTCTAAGCGCGTTGTCCATTTCTACCAGTAGAGGGTTATGGACACGTCAGTGGTCAGGTGATGCGTATTCCAAACGGCATTTGGAAGTATTGCTTTATTAAGGGAGGAGTTATTTGGGGTGGTCTTTCAGACCTGGTGGCCACGGCAACAGCTGGGAATTCCACGTTTGTACCCCAGGTCGCCTCTCAACATGAGAAGACGCCGTATTATCAGGCGCAGTCTTTTCGTGGACAAGCGGGCAAAAGGTTCCTCTTTTCTGCCCCGTGACAGAGGGAGAGGAAAAAGGCTGCAGAAATCAGCCAGTTCCCAGGAACAGACTGTCAGAAACCCTCTCCCGCCTCTGCCAAGCCCTCAGTATACGCTGGGGCTTTACAAGCAGAATCAGGCACGGTGGGGGGCCCGTCTCAATGAATTTCAGCGCGCAGTGGGCTCACTCGCAAGTAGACCCCTGGATCCTTCAGGTGATATCTCAGGGGTACAAATTAGAATTCGAGACGTCTCCCCCTCGCCGTTTCCTAAAGTCGGCTTTACAGATGTCTCCTTCTGACAGGGAGACAGTTTTGGAAGCCATTCACAAGCTGTATTCCCAGCAGGTGATAATCAAGATACCCCTCCTGCAAGGAACGGGGTATTATTCCACACTGTTGTGGTACCGAAGCCGGACGGCTCGGTGAGACCGATTCTAAATCTAAAATCTTTGAACACTTACGTACAGAGGTTCAAATTCAAGATTGAGTCACTCAGAGCAGTGATTGCGAACCTGGAAGAAGGGGACTACATGATGTCTCGGGACATCAAGGATGCTTACCTTCATGTCAAAATTTACCCTTCTCACCAAGGGTACCTCAGGTTTATGGTACAGAACTGTCACTATCAGTTCAGACGCTGCCGTATGGATGGTACACGGCACCCCGGGTCTTTACCAAGGTAATGGCCGAAATGATGATATTCCTTCGAAGGAAGTGAATTTTAGTTATCCCTTACTTGGACAATTCCCTGATAAGGGTAAGATCCAGGGAACAGTTGGAGGTCGGTGTAGCACTATCTCAGGTAGTGTGGCGGCAGCACGATTGGATTCTCAATATTCCAAAATCGCACCTGGTTCCGACGACGTGTCTTCTGTTCCCAGGGATGATCCTGGACACAGTCCAGAAAAAGGTGTTTCTCCCGGAGGAGAAAGCCAGGGAGTTATCCGAGCTAGTCAGGAACCTCCTAAAACCGAGCCAAGTCTCAGTGCATCAATGCACAAGGGTTCTGGGTAAAATGGTGGCTTCCTACGAAGCAATCCCATTCGGCAGATTCCACGCAAGAACTTTCCAGTGGGACCTGCTGGACAAATGGTCCGGGTCGCATCTTCAGATGCATCAGCGGATAACCCTGTCACCAAGGACAAGGGTGTCCCTCCTGTGGTGGTTGCAGAGTGCTCATCTTCTAGAGGGCCGCAGATTAGGCATTCAGGACTGGGTCCGGGTGACCACGGATGCCAGCCTGCGAGGCTGGGGAGCAGTCACACAGGGAAGGAATATCCAGGGCTTATGGTCAAGCCTGGAGACATCACTTCACATAAATATCCTGAAGCTAAGGGACATTTACAATGCTCTAAGCTTAGCAAGACCTCTGCTTCAAGGTCAGCCGGTGTTGATCCAGTCGGACAACATCACGGCAGTCACCCACGTAAACAGACAGGGTGGCACAAGAAGCAGGAGGGCAATGGCAGAAGCTGCAAGGATTCTTCGCTGGGCGGAAAATCATGTGATAGCACTGTCAGCAGTATTCATTCCGGGAGTGGACAACTGGGAAGCAGACTTCCTCAGCACGACCTCCACCCGGGAGAGTGGGGACTTCACCCAGAAGTCTTCCACATGATTAAAAACTCGACAGGTATTGCGCCAGGTCCAGGGACCCTCAGGCAATAAGCTGTAGACGCTCTGGTAACACCGTGGGTGTACCAGTCAGGGTATGTGTTCCCTCCTCTGCCTCTCATACCCAAGGTACTGAGATTGATAAGATGGAGAGGAGTAAGCACTATATTCGTGGTTCCGGATTGGCCAAGAAGGACTTGGTAACCGGAACTTCAAGAGATGCTCACGGAGGATCCGTGGCCTCTACCTCTAAGAAGGGACCTGCTCCAGCAAGGACCCTGTCTGTTCCAAGACTTACCGCGGCTGCGTTTGACGGCATGGCGGTTGAACGCCGGATCCTGAAGGAAAAAAGGCATTCCGGATGAAGTCATCCCTATCCTGATCAAAGCCAGGAAGGATGTAACCGCAAAAACATTATCACCGCAATTGGCGAAAATATGTTGCGTGGTGCGAGGCCAGTAAGGCCCGACGGAGGAAATTCAACTGGGTCGATTCCTACATTTCCTGCAAACAGGAGTGTCTATGGGCCTGAAATTGGGGTCCATTAAGGTTCAAATTTCGGCCCTGTCAATTTTCTTCCAAAAAGAACTAGCTTCAGTCCCTGAAGTTCAGACGTTTGTAAAAGGGGTACTGCATATACAGCCTCCTTTTGTGCCTCCAGTGGCACTTTGGGATCTCAATGTAGTTTTGGGTTCCAAAAGTCACATTGGTTTGAACCACTTAAATCTGTGGAGTTAAAATATCTCACATGGAAAGTGGTCATGTTGTTGGCCCTGGCCTGGGCCAGGCGCGTGTCAGAATTGGCGGCTTTATCCTGAAAAAGCCCTTATCTGATTTTCCATTCGGACAGGGCGGAATTGAGGACTCGTCCTCAGTTTCTCCCCAAGGTGGTTTCAGCGTTTCACCTGAACCAACCTATTGGTGGTGCCTGCGGCTACTAGGGACTTGGAGGCCTCCAAGTTGCTAGACGTTGTCAGTGCCCTGAAAATATATGTTTCCAGGACGGCTGGAGTCAGGAAATCTGACTCGCTGTTTATCCTGTATGCACCCAATAAGCTGGGTGCTCCTGCTTCTAAGCAGACTATTGCTCGTTGGATTTGTAGTACAATTCAGCTTGCACATTCTGTGGCAGGCCTGCCACAGCCAAAAATCTGTAAATGCCCACTCCACAAGGAAGGTGGGCTCATCTTGGGCGGCTGCCCGAGGGGTTTCGGCTTTACAACTTTGCCGAGCAGCTACTTGGTCAGGAGCAAATACGTTTGTAAAATTCTACAAAATTGATATCCTGGCTGAGGAGGACCTGGAGTTCTCTCATTCGGTGCTGCAGAGTCATCCGCACTCTCCCGCCCGTTTGGGAGCTTTGGTATAATCCCCATGGTCCTTACGGAGTCCCCAGCATCCACTTAGGACGTTAGAGAAAATAAGAATTTACTTACCGATAATTCTATTTCTCATAGTCCGTAGTGGATGCTGGGCGCCCATCCCAAGTGCGGATTGTCTGCAATACTTGTACATAGTTATTGTTACAAAAATCGGGTTATTATTGTTGTGAGCCATCTTTCAGAGGCTCCTCTGTTATCATGCTGTTAACTGGGTTCAGATCACAGGTTATACGGTGTGATTGGTGTGGCTGGTATGAGTCTTACCCGGGATTCAAAATCCTTCCTTATTGTGTACGCTCGTCCGGGCACAGTATCCTAACTGAGGCTTGGAGGAGGGTCATAGGGGGAGGAGCCAGTGCACACCAGATAGTCCTAAAGCTTTCTTTAGATGTGCCCAGTCTCCTGCGGAGCCGCTATTCCCCATGGTCCTTACGGAGTCCCCAGCATCCACTACGGACTATGAGAAATAGAATTATCGGTAAGTAAATTCTTATTTTTGTAGAGAGGTGGAGAGTCTGAGGGGGAGCGGTAGGGAATTCCAGAGAATTGGAGCAGCACGTGAAAAATTTTGGAGGTAGGAGTGGGAGGAAGTAATCAGTAGGCCGGAGAATCGGCGTGCATTAGCAGAGCGAAGAGGACGGGTGGGAGTGTAAAGGGAGATAAGGTCAGAGATGTAGATGGGAGAGGAGTGGGTGAGGGCTTTGTAAGCGAGTGTGAGAAGCTTGAAATGGATATATATATGCATGTTTAATATGCTATGTGTATATTATATATATATATTTATATATATATATATATATATATATATAGGTGTATATACGGTATATATGTGTACATATATAGATATGTATATATATATATGTATATATATATATATACACAGACACACTAGTTTTACGGACCCAGCATGTACTGGGTCACCTCAGTCCCCGCCCCCGTGCTTGGCTCCACCCAGTTCTGGAAACCCCCCCATGAAAATCCTGCGTTTGCCACTGCCATACTGTACATGGTAAATAGCAATCCTATATCATTCATGATCAGGGCCGGTTCAAGGGCGCTCTGCGCCCCGGGTAGGAAAGGGGCGTGGCCTAATACAGGGGGTGTGGTCAGCTACGCCCCCTGTACATTGCTAGTGCCGCTTGAATGCTGAGTGGTGCGCGATGACGTCATCGCGCACCGCACAGCAAAAGGTCCTCTCCACGAAGGGAAACTAGACGCTATGCGTCTAGTTCCCTTCGTGGAGAGGACCTTTGCTGTGCGGTGCACGATGACGTCATCGCGCACCGCTCACTAAAGTTACTCTCCACGAAGGGAAACTAGACGCATAGCGTCTAGTTCCCTTCACAGGAGGCGGACGGGGACGGCAGCGGGCAGCGGAGGCGGACGGGGGACACAGTGGGCAGCAGTGGCAGATCTTGCCATGGTGCGGCGCCCTCCGGATGGCGCCAGCGCCCTCCGGAAGGCGGCGCCCCGGGCAAAAGTCCTGCTTGCCCGTGGCAAGATCCGCTACTGTTCATGATGTATCTGTTATGATGTTTGGAAGCACCTGTATTCTGGAAGCAGACACCAGGTGGTTGGAGCGACCCAGAGTAGAGGTGCAGAGTCTAACACACCGGGGGGTGTTCCCCAGGGAACCTCGCAAGGGGATTTGGGCTTCGCTGCCCTGATGTGCAGGTCGCGGCCCTCTGCCTGGGTCACCTGGTATCTGCACAGGAGTCCACAAGGTATAAACAGGATAATTTACCTGGAGAAATACAGCTGGTAAGGCAGGGGTTAATTGCAGAGTGACTGACACAGCAGGGCTAATGGCAGAGGTTTGATAAGAGCAGAACTGGGACACAGAGGGAAACTTGTAGTCTGAAAGTTCTGGATAGCAGAGCTGGAATATGGCAGGATTCACAGGGATTTGTTTGGAGTCTGGATACAGAATTGCAGGTACTGAATGGAGATGAACATGCAGAAAGGTCAGAGTGATTAGACTGCCATTTGCAAAACTGGACAGGTGCAGGATTACTGAGGCAAGGTGCAAGACTGGCTGGAATGGTGCACTTGAAGCAGGGAATCCAAGGCAGAAGTACACACTGGATAAATAATTGTAGTGCATACAGGTCCAAGATGAACTGGATGCAGGACTGGCAGGAATACTGGGACCAGTTACCAGGACACAGGAGACTGGGAACTTGCACAGCGTACAATGGCCACGTGCTGAGAACACAGGAACAGGCTCTAAGGAGTAGAGATGTGCACTTGAAATTTTTCGGGTTTTGTGTTTTGGTTTTGGGTTCGGTTCCGCTCCCCAAACAGCACATGACGCAAATAAAAATGAAAGAAAAAAGAGGTGCAAGATGGAATTGTCCTTGGGCCCTCCCACCCACCCTTATGTTGTATAAACAGGACATGCACACTTTAACCAACCCATCATTTCAGTGACAGGGTCTGCCACACGACTGTGACTGAAATGACGGGTTGGTTTGGACCCCCACCTAAAAAGAAGCAATTAATCTCTCCTTGCACAAACTGGCTCTACAGAGGCAAGATGTCCACCTCATCATCATCCTCCGATATATCACCGTGTACATCCCCCTCCTCACAGATTATCAATTCGTCCCCACTGGAATCCACCATCTCAGCTCCCTGTGTACTTTGTGGAGGCAATTGCTGCTGGTCAATGTCTCCACGGAGGAATTGATTATAATTCATTTTAATGAACATCATCTTCTCCACATTTTCTGGATGTAACCTCGTACGCCGATTGCTGACAAGGTGAGCGGCGGCACTAAACACTCTTTCGGAGTACACACTTGTGGGAGGGCAACTTAGGTAGAATAAAGCCAGTTTGTGCAAGGGCCTCCAAATTGCCTCTTTTTCCTGCCAGTATAAGTACGGACTGTGTGACGTGCCTACTTGGATGCGGTCACTCATATAATCCTCCACCATTCTTTCAATGGTGAGAGAATCATATGCAGTGACAGTAGACGACATGTCCGTAATCGTTGTCAGGTCCTTCAGTCCGGACCAGATGTCAGCATCAGCAGTCGCTCCAGACTGCCCTGCATCACCGCCAGCGGGTGGGCTCGGAATTCTGAGCCTTTTCCTCGCACCCCCAGTTGCGGGAGAATGTGAAGGAGGAGATGTTGACAGGTCGCGTTCCGCTTGACTTGACAATTTTCTCACCAGCAGGTCTTTGAACCCCAGCAGACTTGTGTCTGCCGGAAAGAGAGATCCAAGGTAGGCTTTAAATCTAGGATCGAGCATGGTGGCCAAAATGTAGTGCTCTGATTTCAACAGATTGACCACCCGTGAATCCTTGTTAAGCGAATTAAGGGCTCCATCCACAAGTCCCACATGCCTAGCGGAATCGCTCTGTGTTAGCTCCTCCTTTAATGTCTCCAGCTTCTTCTGCAAAAGCCTGATGAGGGGAATGACCTGACTCAGGCTGGCAGTGTCTGAACTGACTTCACGTGTGGCAAGTTCAAAGGGCATCAGAACCTTGCACAACGTTGAAATCATTCTCCACTGCGCTTGAGACAGGTGCATTCCACCTCCTATATCGTGCTGAATTGTATAGGCTTGAATGGCCTTTTGCTGCTCCTCCAACCTCTGAAGCATATAGAGGGTTGAATTCCACCTCGTTACCACTTCTTGCTTCAGATGATGGCAGGGCAGGTTCAGTTGTTTTTGGTGGTGCTCCAGTCTTCTGTACGTGGTGCCTGTACGCCGAAAGTGTCCCGCAATTCTTCTGGCCACCGACAGCATCTCTTGCACACCCCTGTCGTTTTTTAAAAAATTCTGCACCACCAAATTCAAGGTATGTGCAAAACATGGGACGTGCTGGAATTTGCCCATATTTAATGCACACACAATATTGCTGGCGTTGTCCGATGCCACAAATCCACAGGAGAGTCCAATTGGGGTAAGCCATTCCGCGATGATCTTCCTCAGTTGCCGTAAGAGGTTTTCAGCTGTGTGCGTATTCTGGAAAGCGGTGATACAAAGCGTAGCCTGCCTAGGAAAGAGTTGGCGTTTGCGAGATGCTGCTACTGGTGCCGCCGCTGCTGTTCTTGCGGCGGGAGTCCATACATCTACCTAGTGGGCTGTCACAGTCATATAGTCCTGACCCTGCCCTGCTCCACTTGTCCACATGTCCGTGGTTAAGTGGACATTGGGTACAACTGCATTTTTTAGGACACTGGTGAGTCTTTTTCTGACGTCCGTGTACATTCTCGGTATCGCCTGCCTAGAGAAGTGGAACCTAGATGGTATTTGGTAACGGGGGCACACTGCCTCAATAAATTGTCTAGTTCCCTGTGAACTAACGGCGGATACCGGACGCACGTCTAACACCAACATAGTTGTCAAGGCCTCAGTTATCCGCTTTGCAGCAGGATGACTGCTGTGATATTTCATCTTCCTCGCAAAGGACTGTTGGACAGTCAATTGCTTACTGGAAGTAGTACAAGTGGTCTTCCGACTTCCCCTCTGGGATGACGATTGACTCCCAGCAGCAACAACAGCAGCGCCAGCAGCAGTAGGCATTACACTCAAGGATGCATCGGAGGAATCCCAGGCAGGAGAGGACTCGTCAGAATTGCCAGTGACATGGCCTGCAGGACTATTGGCATTCCTGGGTAAGGAGGAAATTGACACTGAGGGAGTTGGTGGGGTGGTTTGCGTGAGCTTGGTTACAAGAGGAAGGGATTTAGTGGTCAGTGGACTGCTTCCGCTGTCACCCAAAGTTTTTGAACTTGTCACTGACTTATTATGAATGCGCTGCAGGTGACGTATAAGGGAGGATGTTCCGAGGTGGTTAACGTCCTTACCCCTACTTATTACAGCTTGACAAAGGCAACACACGGCTTGACACCTGTTGTCCGCATTTCTGTTGAAATACTTCCACACCGAAGAGTTGATTTTTTTGGTATTTTCACCAGGCATGTCAATGGCCATATTCCTCCCACGGACAACAGGTGTCTCCCCGGGTGCCTGACTTAAACAAACCACCTCACCATCAGAATCCTCCTGGTCAATTTCCTCCCCAGCGCCAGCAACACCCATATCCTCCTCATCCTGGTGTACTTCAACACTGACATCTTCAATCTGACTATCAGGAACTGGACTGCGGGTGCTCCTTCCAGCACTTGCAGGGGGCGTGCAAATGGTGGAAGGCGCATGCTCTTCACGTCCAGTGTTGGGAAGGTCAGGCATCGCAACCGACACAATTGGACTCTCCTTGTGGATTTGGGATTTCGAAGAACGCACAGTTCTTTGCGGTGCTTTTGCCAGCTTGAGTCTTTTCATTTTTCTAGCGAGAGGCTGAGTGCTTCCATCCTCATGTGAAGCTGAACCACTAGCCATGAACATAGGCCAGGGCCTCAGCCGTTCCTTGCCACTCCGTGTGGTAAATGGCATATTGGCAAGTTTACGCTTCTCCTCCGACAATTTTATTTTAGGTTTTGGAGTCCTTTTTTTACTGATATTTGGTGTTTTGGATTTTACATGCTCTGTACTATGACATTGGGCATCGGCCTTGGCAGACGACGTTGCTGGCCTTTCATCGTCTCGGCCATGACTAGTGGCAGCAGCTTCAGCACGAGGTGGAAGTGGATCTTGATCTTTCCCTAATTTTGGAACCTCAACATTTTTGTTCTCCATATTTTAATAGGGACAACTAAAAGGCACCTCAGGTAAACAATGGAGATGGATGGATACTAGTATACTTATGGATGGACTGCCGAGTGCCGACACAGAGGTAGCTACAGCCGTGGACTACCGTACTGTGTCTGCTGCTAATATAGACTGGATGATAATGAGATGAAATCAATATATATGTATATATAATATCACTAGTACTGCAGCCGGACAGGTATATATTATATATTTATTATGTAATGACTGATGACGGACCTGCTGGACACTGTCAGCTCAGCAGCACCGCAGACTGCTACAGTAAGCTACTATAGTAGTATGTATAAAGAAGAAAGAAAAAAACAACAACCACGGGTAGGTGGTATACAATTATGGATGGACTGCCGAGTGCCGACACAGAGGTAGCTACAGCTGTGGACTAACATACTGTGTCTGCTGCTAATATAGACTGGATGATAATGAGATGAAATCAATATATATGTATATATAATATCACTAGTACTGCAGCCGGACAGGTATATATTATATATTTATTATGTAATGACTGATGACGGACCTGCTGGACACTGTCAGCTCAGCAGCACCGCAGACTGCTACAGTAAGCTACTATATTAGTAGTATGTATAAAGAAGAAAGAAAAAAACAACAACCACGGGTAGGTGGTATACAATTATGGATGGACTGCCGAGTGCCGACACAGAGGTAGCTACAGCCGTGGACTAACGTACTGTGTCTGCTGCTAATATAGACTGGATGATAATGAGATGAAATCAATATATATGTATATATAATATCACTAGTACTGCAGCCGGACAGGTATATATTATATATTTATTATGTAATGACTGATGACGGACCTGCTGGACACTGTCAGCTCAGCAGCACCGCAGACTGCTACAGTAAGCTACTATATTAGTAGTATGTGTAAAGAAGAAAGAAAAAAAAAACAACCACGGGTAGGTGGTATACAATTATGGATGGACTGCCGAGTGCCGACACAGAGGTAGCTACAGCCGTGGACTAACGTACTGTGTCTGCTGCTAATATAGACTGGATGATAATGAGATGAAATCAATATATATGTATATATAATATCACTAGTACTGCAGCCGGACAGGTATATATTATATATTTATTATGTAATGACTGATGACGGACCTGCTGGACACTGTCAGCTCAGCAGCACCGCAGACTGCTACAGTAAGCTACTATAGTAGTATGTATAAAGAAGAAAGAAAAAAACAACAACCACGGGTAGGTGGTATACAATTATGGATGGACTGCCGAGTGCCGACACAGAGGTAGCTACAGCCGTGGACTAACGTACTGTGTCTGCTGATAATATAGACTGGATGATAATGAGATGAAATCAATATATATGTATATATAATATCACTAGTACTGCAGCCGGACATGTATATATTATATATTTATTATGTAATGACTGATGACGGACCTGCTGGACACTGTCAGCTCAGCAGCACCGCAGACTGCTACAGTAAGCTACTATAGTAGTATGTATAAAGAAGAAAGAAAAAAACAACAACCACGGGTAGGTGGTATACAATTATGGATGGACTGCCGAGTGCCGACACAGAGGTAGCTACAGCCGTGGACTAACGTACTGTGTCTGCTGCTAATATAGACTGGATGATAATGAGATGAAATCAATATATATGTATATATAATATCACTAGTACTGCAGCCGGACAGGTATATATTATATATTTATTATGTAATGACTGATGACCGACCTGCTGGACACTGTCAGCTCAGCAGCACCGCAGACTGCTACAGTAAGCTACTATAGTAGTATGTATAAAGAAGAAAGAAAAAAAAAAAAAAACACGGGTAGGTGCTAGGTGGTATACAATATTATATATATATTATATACAATTATATATATATATAATATATATTAAACTCATAAACTGGTGGTGATTTATTAAACTGGTGGTCAGGTCACTGGTCACACTATCAGCAACTTGCAAGTAGTACTCCTGAGTCCTAAGCAGACAATCACAATATATATTATACTGGTGGTCAGTGTGGTCACAAACAATGGCAGTGTGGCTGGCACTCTGGCAGCAAAAGTGTGCACTGTACGTTATATGTACTCCTGAGTCCTGCTCTCAGACTCTAACTGCTCCCCACTGTCAGTGTCTCCCCCACAAGTCAGATAATACAGTCACACTATCTCTCTCTATCACTTCAGCAAGTACTAGTAGTAGTAGTACTCCTCCTAATGCTCCCCAAATTACTACTGTGTCTCTCTCTGTCTCACTCTTTTCTCGAATCTCTATAAACGGAGAGGACGCCAGACACGTCCTCTCCCTATGAATCTCAATGCACGTGTGAAAAATGGCGGCGGCGACGCGCGGCTCCTTATATAGAATCCGAGTCTCGCGATAGAATCCGAGCCTCGCGAGAATCCGACAGCGTGATGATGACGTTCGGGCGCGCTCGGGTTAACCGAGCAAGGCGGGAAGATCCGAGTCGCTCGGACCCGTGTAAAAAAACATGAAGTTCGGGCGGGTTCGGATTCCGAGGAACCGAACCCGCTCTTCTCTACTAAGGAGTCCAGACTAGAACCAGACACTCTCTGATACTGAACGAACTCTATCACTGGCACAGTGGTATGTGGATACTCCCTAGTTAAAAGGAGACAGACCAATCACATAATAGTCAGGCTGAAGTTGCAGGTAATGAGGTCTAGGTGATCAGTTGCTAGGAAACGAGAACAACAGAAGGGAGCAGCCGGATCCAGGTGCTAATCAATAGAGATGAGCGGGTTCGGTTTCTCTGAATCCGAACCCGCCAGAACTTCATGTTTTTTTTCACGGGTCCGAGCGACTCGGATCTTCCCGCCTTGCTCGGTTAACCCGAGCGCGCCCCGAACGTCATCATGACGCTGTCGGATTCTCGCGAGGCTCGGATTCTATCGCGAGACTCGGATTCTATATAAGGAGCCGCGCGTCGCCGCCATTTTCACACGTGCATTGAGATTGATAGGGAGAGGACGTGGCTGGCGTCCTCTCCGTTTAGAATTAGAATAGATTAGAGAGACACTTGATTTACTAATTTTGGGGAGCATTAGGAGTACTCAGTAGTGTACAGTGCAGAGTTTTGCTGATAGTGACCAGTGACCACCACTTTTATTTATAATCCGTTCTCTGCCTGAAAAAAGCGATACACAGCACACAGTGACTCAGTCACATACCATATCTGTGTGCACTGCTCAGGCTCAGGCCAGTGTGCTGCATCATCTATATATTATATATTTGTCTGACTGCTCAGCTCACACAGCTTATAATTGTGGGGGAGACTGGGGAGCACTACTGCAGTGCCAGTTATAGGTTATAGCAGGAGCCAGGAGTACATAATATTATATTAAAATTAAACAGTGCACACTTTTGCTGCAGGAGTGCCACTGCCAGTGTGACTAGTGACCAGTGACCTGACCACCAGTATATAATATTAGTAGTATACTATCTCTTTATCAACCAGTCTATATTAGCAGCAGACACAGTACAGTGCGGTAGTTCACGGCTGTGGCTACCTCTGTGTCGGCACTCGGCAGCCCGTCCATAATTGTATATACCAGTGACCTAACCGTGGTTTTTTTTTCTTTCTTTATACATACATACTAGTTACGAGTATACTATCTCTTTATCAACCAGTCTATATATTAGCAGCAGACACAGTACAGTGCGGTAGTTCACGGCTGTGGCTACCTCTGTGTCGGCACTCGGCAGCCCGTCCATAATTGTATATACCACCTAACCGTGGTTTTTTTTTTCTTTCTTTATACATACATACTAGTTACGAGTATACTATCTCTTTATCAACCAGTCTATATATTAGCAGCAGACACAGTACAGTGCGGTAGTTCACGGCTGTGGCTACCTCTGTGTCGGCACTCGGCAGCCCGTCCATAATTGTATATACCACCTAACCGTGGTTTTTTTTTCTTTCTTTATACATACATACTAGTTACGAGTATACTATCTCTTTATCAACCAGTCTATATATTAGCAGCAGACACAGTACAGTGCGGTAGTTCACGGCTGTGGCTACCTCTGTGTCGGCACTCGGCAGCCCGTCCATAATTGTATATACCACCTAACCGTGGTTTTTTTTTCTTTCTTTATACATACATACTAGTTACGAGTATACTATCTCTTTATCAACCAGTCTATATATTAGCAGCAGACACAGTACAGTGCGGTAGTTCACGGCTGTGGCTACCTCTGTGTCGGCACTCGGCAGCCCGTCCATAATTGTATATACCACCTAACCGTGGTTTTTTTTTCTTTCTTTATACATACATACTAGTTACGAGTATACTATCTCTTTATCAACCAGTCTATATATTAGCAGCAGACACAGTACAGTGCGGTAGTTCACGGCTGTGGCTACCTCTGTGTCGGCACTCGGCAGCCCGTCCATAATTGTATATACCACCTAACCGTGGTTTTTTTTTCTTTCTTTATACATACATACTAGTTACGAGTATACTATCTCTTTATCAACCAGTCTATATATTAGCAGCAGACACAGTACAGTGCGGTAGGTCACGGCTGTGGCTACCTCTGTGTCGGCACTCGGCAGCCCGTCCATAATTGTATATACCACCTAACCGTGGTTTTTTTTTCTTTCTTTATACATACATACTAGTTACGAGTATACTATCTCTTTATCAACCAGTCTATATATTAGCAGCAAACACAGTACAGTGCGGTAGTTCACGGCTGTGGCTACCTCTGTGTCGGCACTCGGCAGCCCGTCCATAATTGTATATACCACCTAACCGTGGTTTTTTTTTCTTTCTTTATACATACATACTAGTTACGAGTATACTATCTCTTTATCAACCAGTCTATATATTAGCAGCAGACACAGTACAGTGCGGTAGTTCACGGCTGTGGCTACCTCTGTGTCGGCACTCGGCAGCCCGTCCATAATTGTATATACCACCTAACCGTGGTTTTTTTTTCTTTCTTTATACATACATACTAGTTACGAGTATACTATCTCTTTATCAACCAGTCTATATATTAGCAGCAGACACAGTACAGTGCGGTAGTTCACGGCTGTGGCTACCTCTGTGTCGGCACTCGGCAGCCCGTCCATAATTGTATATACCACCTAACCGTGGTTTTTTTTTCTTTCTTTATACATACATACTAGTTACGAGTATACTATCTCTTTATCAACCAGTCTATATATTAGCAGCAGACACAGTACAGTGCGGTAGTTCACGGCTGTGGCTACCTCTGTGTCGGCACTCGGCAGCCCGTCCATAATTGTATATACCACCTAACCGTGGTTTTTTTTTCTTTCTTTATACATACATACTAGTTACGAGTATACTATCTCTTTATCAACCAGTCTATATATTAGCAGCAGACACAGTACAGTGCGGTAGTTCACGGCTGTGGCTACCTCTGTGTCGGCACTCGGCAGCCCGTCCATAATTGTATATACCACCTAACCGTGTTTTTTTTTTCTTTCTTTATACATACATACTAGTTACGAGTATACTATCTCTTTATCAACCAGTCTATATATTAGCAGCAGACACAGTACAGTGCGGTAGTTCACGGCTGTGGCTACCTCTGTGTCGGCACTCGGCAGCCCGTCCATAATTGTATATACCACCTAACCGTGGTTTTTTTTCTTTCTTTATACATACATACTAGTTACGAGTATACTATCTCTTTATCAACCAGTCTATATATTAGCAGCAGACACAGTACAGTGCGGTAGTTCACGGCTGTGGCTACCTCTGTGTCGGCACTCGGCAGCCCGTCCATAATTGTATACTAGTATCCAATCCATCCATCTCCATTGTTTACCTGAGGTGCCTTTTTGTTGTGCCTATTAAAATATGGAGAACAAAAATGTTGAGGTTCCAAAATTAGGGAAAGATCAAGATCCACTTCCACCTCGTGCTGAAGCTGCTGCCACTAGTCATGGCCGAGACGATGAAATGCCAGCAACGTCGTCTGCCAAGGCCGATGCCCAATGGCATAGTACAGAGCATGTCAAAACCAAAACACCAAATATCAGTAAAAAAAGGACTCCAAAACCTAAAATAAAATTGTCGGAGGAGAAGCGTAAACTTGCCAATATGCCATTTACCACACGGAGTGGCAAGGAACGGCTGAGGCCCTGGCCTATGTTCATGGCTAGTGGTTCAGCTTCACATGAGGATGGAAGCACTCAGCCTCTCGCTAGAAAACTGAAAAGACTCAAGCTGGCAAAAGCACCGCAAAGAACTGTGCGTTCTTTGAAATCCCAAATCCACAAGGAGAGTCCAATTGTGTCGGTTGCGATGCCTGACCTTCCCAACACTGGACGTGAAGAGCATGCGCCTTCCACCATTTGCACGCCCCCTGCAAGTGCTGGAAGGAGCACCCGCAGTCCAGTTCCTGATAGTAAGATTGAAGATGTCAGTGTTGAAGTACACCAGGATGAGGAGGATATGGGTGTTGCTGGCGCTGGGGAGGAAATTGACCAGGAGGATTCTGATGGTGAGGTGGTTTGTTTAAGTCAGGCACCCGGGGAGACACCTGTTGTCCGTGGGAGGAATATGGCCGTTGACATGCCTGGTGAAAATACCAAAAAAATCAGCTCTTCGGTGTGGAGGTATTTCACCAGAAATGCGGACAACAGGTGTCAAGCCGTGTGTTCCCTTTGTCAAGCTGTAATAAGTAGGGGTAAGGACGTTAACCACCTCGGAACATCCTCCCTTATACGTCACCTGCAGCGCATTCATAATAAGTCAGTGACAAGTTCAAAAACTTTGGGTGACAGCGGAAGCAGTCCACTGACCAGTAAATCCCTTCCTCTTGTAACCAAGCTCACGCAAACCACCCCACCAACTCCCTCAGTGTCAATTTCCTCCTTCCCCAGGAATGCCAATAGTCCTGCAGGCCATGTCACTGGCAATTCTGACGAGTCCTCTCCTGCCTGGGATTCCTCCGATGCATCCTTGCGTGTAACGCCTACTGCTGCTGGCGCTGCTGTTGTTGCCGCTGGGAGTCGATGGTCATCCCAGAGGGGAAGTCGTAAGCCCACTTGTACTACTTCCAGTAAGCAATTGACTGTTCAACAGTCCTTTGCGAGGAAGATGAAATATCACAGCAGTCATCCTACTGCAAAGCGGATAACTGAGTCCTTGACAACTATGTTGGTGTTAGACGTGCGTCCGGTATCCGCCGTTAGTTCACAGGGAACTAGACAATTTATTGAGGCAGTGTGCCCCCGTTACCAAATACCATCTAGGTTCCACTTCTCTAGGCAGGCGATACCGAGAATGTACACGGACGTCAGAAAAAGACTCACCAGTGTCCTAAAAAATGCAGTTGTACCCAATGTCCACATAACCACGGACATGTGGACAAGTGGAGCAGGGCAGGGTCAGGACTATATGACTGTGACAGCCCACTGGGTAGATGTATGGACTCCCGCCGCAAGAACAGCAGCGGCGGCACCAGTAGCAGCATCTCGCAAACGCCAACTCTTTCCTAGGCAGGCTACGCTTTGTATCACCGCTTTCCAGAATACGCACACAGCTGAAAACCTCTTACGGCAACTGAGGAAGATCATCGCGGAATGGCTTACCCCAATTGGACTCTCCTGTGGATTTGTGGCATCGGACAACGCCAGCAATATTGTGTGTGCATTAAATATGGGCAAATTCCAGCACGTCCCATGTTTTGCACATACCTTGAATTTGGTGGTGCAGAATTTTTTAAAAAACGACAGGGGCGTGCAAGAGATGCTGTCGGTGGCCAGAAAAATTGCGGGACACTTTCGGCGTACAGGCACCACGTACAGAAGACTGGAGCACCACCAAAAACTACTGAACCTGCCCTGCCATCATCTGAAGCAAGAAGTGGTAACGAGGTGGAATTCAACCCTCTATATGCTTCAGAGGTTGGAGGAGCAGCAAAAGGCCATTCAAGCCTATACAATTGAGCACGATATAGTAGGTGGAATGCACCTGTCTCAAGTGCAGTGGAGAATGATTTCAACGTTGTGCAAGGTTCTGATGCCCTTTGAACTTGCCACACGTGAAGTCAGTTCAGACACTGCCAGCCTGAGTCAGGTCATTCCCCTCATCAGGCTTTTGCAGAAGAAGCTGGAGGCATTGAAGAAGGAGCTAAAAGGGAGCGATTCCGCTAGGCATGTGGGACTTGTGGATGCAGCCCTTAATTCGCTTAACAAGGATTCACGGGTGGTCAATCTGTTGAAATCAGAGCACTACATTTTGGCCACCGTGCTCGATCCTAGATTTAAAGCCTACCTTGGATCTCTCTTTCCGGCAGACACAGGTCTGCTGGGGTTGAAAGACCTGCTGGTGACAAAATTGTCAAGTCAAGCGGAACGCGACCTGTCAACATCTCCTCCTTCACATTCTCCCGCAACTGGGGGTGCGAGGAAAAGGCTCAGAATTCCGAGCCCACCCGCTGGCGGTGATGCAGGGCAGTCTGGAGCGACTGCTGATGCTGACATCTGGTCCGGACTGAAGGACCTGACAACGATTACGGACATGTCGTCTACTGTCACTGCATATGATTCTCTCAACATTGATAGAATGGTGGAGGATTATATGAGTGACCGCATCCAAGTAGGCACGTCACACAGTCCGTACTTATACTGGCAGGAAAAAGAGGCAATTTGGAGGCCCTTGCACAAACTGGCTTTATTCTACCTAAGTTGCCCTCCCACAAGTGTGTACTCCGAAAGAGTGTTTAGTGCCGCCGCTCACCTTGTCAGCAATCGGCGTACGAGGTTACATCCAGAAAATGTGGAGAAGATGATGTTCATTAAAATGAATTATAATCAATTCCTCCGCGGAGACATTGACCAGCAGCAATTGCCTCCACAAAGTACACAGGGAGCTGAGATGGTGGATTCCAGTGGGGACGAATTGATAATCTGTGAGGAGGGGGATGTACACGGTGATATATCGGAGGGTGAAGATGAGGTGGACATCTTGCCTCTGTAGAGCCAGTTTGTGCAAGGAGAGATTAATTGCTTCTTTTTTGGGGGGGGTCCAAACCAACCCGTCATATCAGTCACAGTCGTGTGGCAGACCCTGTCACTGAAATGATGGGTTGGTTAAAGTGTGCATGTCCTGTTTTGTTTATACAACATAAGGGTGGGTGGGAGGGCCCAAGGACAATTCCATCTTGCACCTCTTTTTTCTTTTCTTTTTCTTTGCATCATGTGCTGATTGGGGAGGGTTTTTTGGAAGGAACATCCTGCGTGACACTGCAGTGCCACTCCTAGATGGGCCCGGTGTTTGTGTCGGCCACTAGGGTCGCTAATCTTACTCACACAGTCAGCTACCTCATTGCGCCTCTTTTTTTCTTTGCGTCATGTGCTGTTTGGGGAGGGTTTTTTGGAAGGGACATCCTGCGTGACACTGCAGTGCCACTCCTAGATGGGCCCGGTGTTTGTGTCGGCCACTAGGGTCGCTAATCTTACTCACACAGTCAGCTACCTCATTGCGCCTCTTTTTTTCTTTGCGTCATGTGCTGTTTGGGGAGGGTTTTTTGGAAGGGACATCCTGCGTGACACTGCAGTGCCACTCCTAGATGGGCCCGGTGTTTGTGTCGGCCACTAGGGTCGCTAATCTTACTCACACAGTCAGCTACCTCATTGCGCCTCTTTTTTTCTTTGCGTCATGTGCTGTTTGGGGAGGGTTTTTTGGAAGGGACATCCTGCGTGACACTGCAGTGCCACTCCTAGATGTGCCCGGTGTTTGTGTCGGCCACTAGGGTCGCTAATCTTACTCACACAGCTACCTCATTGCGCCTCTTTTTTTCTTTGCGTCATGTGCTGTTTGGGGAGGGTTTTTTGGAAGGGCCATCCTGCGTGACACTGCAGTGCCACTCCTAGATGGGCCCGGTGTTTGTGTCGGCCACTAGGGTCGCTAATCTTACTCACACAGCTACCTCATTGCGCCTCTTTTTTTCTTTGCGTCATGTGCTGTTTGGGGAGGGTTTTTTGGAAGGGACATCCTGCGTGACACTGCAGTGCCACTCCTAGATGGGCCCGGTGTTTGTGTCGGCCACTAGGGTCGCTAATCTTACTCACACAGTCAGCTACCTCATTGCGCCTCTTTTTTTCTTTGCGTCATGTGCTGTTTGGGGAGGGTTTTTTGGAAGGGCCATCCTGCGTGACACTGCAGTGCCACTCCTAGATGGGCCCGGTGTTTGTGTCGGCCACTAGGGTCGCTAATCTTACTCACACAGCTACCTCATTGCGCCTCTTTTTTTCTTTGCGTCATGTGCTGTTTGGGGAGGGTTTTTTGGAAGGGCCATCCTGCGTGACACTGCAGTGCCACTCCTAGATGGGCCCGGTGTTTGTGTCGGCCACTAGGGTCGCTAATCTTACTCACACAGTCAGCTACCTCATTGCGCCTCTTTTTTTCTTTGCGTCATGTGCTGTTTGGGGAGGGTTTTTTGGAAGGGACATCCTGCGTGACACTGCAGTGCCACTCCTAGATGGGCCCGGTGTTTGTGTCGGCCACTAGGGTCGCTAATCTTACTCACACAGTCAGCTACCTCATTGCGCCTCTTTTTTTCTTTGCGTCATGTGCTGTTTGGGGAGGGTTTTTTGGAAGGGACATCCTGCATGACACTGCAGTGCCACTCCTAGATGTGCCCGGTGTTTGTGTCGGCCACTAGGGTCGCTAATCTTACTCACACAGCTACCTCATTGCGCCTCTTTTTTTCTTTGCGTCATGTGCTGTTTGGGGAGGGTTTTTTGGAAGGGCCATCCTGCGTGACACTGCAGTGCCACTCCTAGATGGGCCCGGTGTTTGTGTCGGCCACTAGGGTCGCTAATCTTACTCACACAGCTACCTCATTGCGCCTCTTTTTTTCTTTGCGTCATGTGCTGTTTGGGGAGGGTTTTTTGGAAGGGACATCCTGCGTGACACTGCAGTGCCACTCCTAGATGGGCCCGGTGTTTGTGTCGGCCACTAGGGTCGCTAATCTTACTCGCACAGTCAGCTACCTCATTGCGCCTCTTTTTTTCTTTGCGTCATGTGCTGTTTGGGGAGGGTTTTTTGGAAGGGCCATCCTGCGTGACACTGCAGTGCCACTCCTAGATGGGCCCGGTGTTTGTGTCGGCCACTAGGGTCGCTAATCTTACTCACACAGCTACCTCATTGCGCCTCTTTTTTTCTTTGCGTCATGTGCTGTTTGGGGAGGGTTTTTTGGAAGGGCCATCCTGCGTGACACTGCAGTGCCACTCCTAGATGGGCCCGGTGTTTGTGTCGGCCACTAGGGTCGCTAATCTTACTCACACAGCTACCTCATTGCGCCTCTTTTTTTCTTTGCGTCATGTGCTGTTTGGGGAGGGTTTTTTGGAAGGGACATCCTGCGTGACACTGCAGTGCCACTCCTAGATGGGCCCGGTGTTTGTGTCGGCCACTAGGGTCGCTTATCTTACTCACACAGCGACCTCGGTGCAAATTTTAGGACTAAAAATAATATTGTGAGGTGTGAGGTATTCAGAATAGACTGAAAATGAGTGTAAATTATGGTTTTTGAGGTTAATAATACTTTGGGATCAAAATGACCCCCAAATTCTATGATTTAAGCTGTTTTTTAGTGTTTTTGGAAAAAAACACCCGAATCCAAAACACACCCGAATCCGACAAAAAAAATTCGGTGAGGTTTTGCCAAAACGCGTTCGAACCCAAAACACGGCCGCGGAACCGAACCCAAAACCAAAACACAAAACCCGAAAAATTTCAGGCGCTCATCTCTACTAATCAATGCAGAAAGCAGAACTGACAGATTTGCAGCTGCTGCACACATAATAGTATCACAGTGATATGCAACGTAAAACATAATGATAGTTACAGTACCATGAACACTAATGGGCATATTTATCAATATTATTTTTACTAAAATAATGTGACAAAGGGTGTTTCCTCACCCTTTCACATTATTTTACTATCACCTAAATGTACTAAGGGGCAATTGAAGAAGAATCCGTAAAATTCTCCAACAAGCACTTACAATTGCATGTTTTAGTAACTAGATTGCATTTCCCATACTTGTATGGGACAATCAAACATAAGTTTTCCAATGATACATTACATATGTATGTACAGTATGCATCAAATAAAGTTAAAATAAAAGTGTGCCAAACATGTTTCATCCCTGCATGGGGACTTTCTCAGTGGCTGTGATATTGTTGCTTGTTGTCTAAGGGTTTAAATTATTGTTTCCCTTACTGTTTGGTGTGGGCTTCCAGAATCCCGATACTTCTGGGTGAGCCAACCGCGCATGTGCTGGCTTCATTCCCTAGAGCAGGCCTGGCCAACCTGTGGCTCTCCAGCTGTTGTAAAACTACAAGTCCCATCATGCCTTGCCACAGTTTTGCTACTAGGGAATGCTGAAACTGTGGCAGGGCATGCTGGGATTTGAAGTTTCACAACATCTGGAGAGCCACAGGTTGGCCAGGCCTGCCCTAGAGTATTGGACTGTCCCTCTAGCGTTCATATGGGGGCTTCTGTGAGACAATTTACCTGCACTATGCACGCATCATCCCTGGACACTACAGAACAAAATGCACTTCTGTCAGGTGTCCATTGTGCATGTAATGCATTCTGCCTCCAAATACAAGTGACAGAACATACTTCCACCCAGTTCCAACACACTTTAACCTCTGGCTTGGAAGCTTCTCCTCTCGATCCTATGCTAAGTATCAAACTCTCTCCCTTCTATTGTACAAACTCACAAATTGATAGAAAAGAGAATATTGATAATGACATAGTATGATTAATTATGTGAGGTAAGTAACATGTTTGAAATAGATCTGGGAAATAAACAACATGTAGTTAGTTTTTATGTAACTCCTGTACATTTGTATGAGACCCTTAGAGCCATGTTTTTTTACACACACCGGTACTTAGGATTCCACCAAGACATAAACCTCCAAGCAGTAGGGGCTTATGCAATTGGCATAAGAACACTAGAAAATTGGCTGCAGTAATATGGAGTAGAGTTTCTCTGAGCAGGACTGAAACAGCCAATAGGTGAACAGTAAAATGGAAAGAATGCCAACAAGAGGTCAAAGGTGAATTTCCGGGCCTGGGTCCAGAATAGTCTAATAAGGAGACAGTCCCATAAGCAATGTTCCAGAGCAAGAATAATCAATAATTATAGAGAATTGTTAACAAAGACAGTGACACTGGGAAAGATAGGCTCTATGGTAAATGTTTAAAAAAAAAGTGCAGGAAGAAGATGTATTGATAGATTCAAGTAGCACAGCAAGATATCAATGGTACTACTCATCCACAGGCTAGTACAGGACTTGCAAAATCAGTAGCAGATCAGTTGCAGGCATCACTGGAGTGACAGTCTGCAGCCATTTAGGGGTGGGGAGGCAGCAGTAAGGGGGTCTGTTGATGGATCAGCTGTCCCCACACTGGAGCAATGTTGACTTGCTTCTATTTTTTAATATACACTGCTGCTAGTTGAATAATAATAGGCACTGCTAAGCTCCAGTGTTTAATTAATAGAACCCTAGCGAGTATATTTATCAACATTATTTTTTACACCCTATTTACATTATTTTAGTATCACCTAAATGTACTCATGGGCAATTGAAGGAACATTGGCAAAATTCTCCTTCAAGCCTTTGTAATACCCTGAAGTGTTTTTTTTTTTTTTTTAAATGGGGACCACTTGTTTTTTTTTAAATATTGAAAGTCTGCATACTGTCCCTTTGCAGCCCTATAGTATGACAGGGCTGAACTTTATGTGACCCTGTCAGCCTTTCTGACAGGGATCTTGCCGCCAATTCTCTGGTCCTGTCACCTCTTACCCAGCAACATAAAAAGTCCGGGAAACATGTCCCCAGCTGATTGGGTCCCCTGGGTTGTAGGGCAGAGTGACCAGGGGGTGGTCTGTTGCTGGGGCCCCGGGAGCCAGTCATCATAGAGGAGAGGGGAGGTGGAGGAGCACCAGGACCCTTAAAAGAAGCCTCACAGCACATGAGAAGAGCCCCTGGAGGAATGGGAATATGTACCTGGGGAAGTGGAGCCATGTAGTATCCAGAGCCTGAAGACTGGAGTATGCAACGCTGGGAGGATCGCTGCCAGAGGAGCCCCCGGGAGGAATGGGAAGATTAACTGGGGAAGGTGTCGCCATGTAGCCCCAGGAGCCGCCTGCCAGTGTGTGAGGGCCGTCTGCGCAGAGAAGAAGCCGAGGGGAGAACCAGCGACCGGAGCACCAGTGCCAGGAGAATGCCGGAGACCCTGCCTGAGGAGAAGAGCTGGCCGCGTCAGTGCAAGCGGGGATGGAGCGCGGAGAAGAGCCGCTGCTGCCGAGAGACTGGAGCGCTGGGCCGGAGGAACCGCAGCCCGTCCAGCAGAGCAGTGATGACATCCGTCCCCTGGATTCCAAGGAGCGGCAGCGGGTGAGAGAGCAGGCATTGCGGAGGACGACCCTGCAAAGAAGACCCCCGGCGAGGACCCCTGGCTGCGGAGTGATGACGGCGCAGACGGACGGCGGGAGTGCGGTATGGAGGAGGGGATCCCGTGACCAGTGGCGCGGACCGGAGGCTGCAGCGAGAAGACCCCAGCGTGGAGAGGACAGCGCAGACCCCAGCGTGGAAAGGACGCCGCGGACCGGAGCAGAAGAGGACATCGCCGGCGGAAGTAGTGAAGAAGATTCGGGAGCCGATCGGAGGTGGCAGAAGCGCCGCAGCAGGTGGTGAGACCCTGATCGCCCTTCCGCTGCCATACTCTGCCCCTGTTGTGCCCTCCGCTGCAAAAACTCTGCTAATAGGGACATACTTAACAAGGGGGGTAGGTTTCCCTTCTTCACTGCCCCTGCCCTACCTTCCGCTGCTTGAACTCTGCAAAGAGGGGACATAGTATTTGTAAAGGGGGGTAGACACCCCTAAGATCCCCTGGGTCCTGTTATTTATCCCCTTCCGCTGCAGGAACTCTGCATTGGGGGACACATTATTTAATACGGAGTAGGCACCCCTTCTGTTAGTGAGAGGGGTATTTCAATAGTTCTTTCATGCAAGCTCCGCCCAGCAGTTTAATAGCCAATGTGAATGTGCTTATATGTAATTGAGTTATGCTGGTATCTATAGTTCTTTCATGCAAGCTCCGCCCAGCAGTTTAATAGCCAATGTGAATGTGCTTATCTGCAATTGAGTTATGCTGGTATCTATAGTTCTTTCATGCAAGCTCCGCCCAGCAGTTTAATAGTCAATGTTAATGTGCTTATCTGCAATTGAGTTATGCTGGTATCTATAGTTCTTTCATGCAAGCTCCGCCCAGCAGTTTAATAGTCAATGTGAATGTGCTTATCTGCAATTGAGTTATGCTGGTATCTATAGTTCTTTCATGCAAGCTCCGCCCAGCAGTTTAATAGTCAATGTGAATGTGCTTATCTGCAATTGAGTTATGCTGGTATCTATAGTTCTTTCATGCAAGCTCCGCCCAGCAGTTTAATAGTCAATGTTAATGTGCTTATCTGCAATTGAGTTATGCTGGTATCTATAGTTCTTTCATGCAAGCTCCGCCCAGCAGTTTAATAGTCAATGTGAATGTGCTTATCTGCAATTGAGTTATGCTGGTATCTATAGTTCTTTCATGCAAGCTCCGCCCAGCAGTTTAATAGTCAATGTTAATGTGCTTATCTGCAATTGAGTTATGCTGGTATCTATAGTTCTTTCCTGCAAGCTCCGCCCAGCAGTTTAATAGTCAATGTGAATGTGCTTATCTGTAATTGAGTTATGCTGGTATCTATAGTTCTTTCATGCAAGCTCCGCCCAGCAGTTTAATAGTCAATATGAATGTGCTTATCTGCAATTGAGTTATGCTGGTATTTATAGTTCTTTCATGCAAGCTTCGCCCAGCAGTTTAATAGTTAATGTGAATGTGCTTATCTGTTTCAATTGTGCGCCAGTTACCTGCTTCCTGCCACCTGTATTGCTAACGCTGGTTACCTGAGACTATTATTTAGAAGCCATAACCAGCCTGCTTCAATTGTGCGCCAGTTACCTGTTTATCTGCCACCTGTATTGCTGACGCTGGTTACCTGGGACTGTTATTTAAAAGCCATAACCAGCCTGCTTCAATTGTGCGCCAGTTACCTGTTTACCTGCCACCTGTATTGCTGACGCAGGTTACCTGAGACTTTAGTTTAGAAGCCATAACCAGCCTGCTTCAATTGTGCGCCAGTTACCTGTTTACCTGCCACCGATATCGCTAACGCTGGTTACCTGAGACTGTTATTTAGAGGCCAGAACCAGCCTGCTTCAATTGTGCACCAGTTACCTGTTTACCTGCCACCGGTATCGCTAACGCTGGTTACCTGAGACTTTAGTTTAAAAGCCACAACCAGCCTGCTTCAACTGTGCACCTGTTTCCTGCTTATCCGCCACTTGGATTGCTGACGCAGGTTACCTGAGACTTTAGTTTAGAAGCCATAACCAGCCTGCTCCAACTGTGCCCCTGTTTCCTGCTTACCTGTCACTTGTATTGTTAAACGCTGGTTACCTGAGACTTTAGTTTAGAAGCCATAACCAGCCTGCTCCAACTGTGCACCTGTTTCCTGCTTACCTGTCGCTCGTATTGCCAAATGCTGGTTACCTGAGACTTTAGTTTAGAAGCCATAACCAGCCTGCTCCAACTGTGCACCTGTTTCCTGCTTACCTGTCGCTCATATTGCCAAACGCTGGTTACCTGAGACTTTAGTTTAAAAGCCACAACCAGCCTGCTTCAACTGTGCACCTGTTTCCTGCTTCCCTGCCACTTGGATTGCTGATGCAGGTTACCTGAGACTTTAGTTTAGAAGCCATAACCAGCCTGCTCCAACTGTGCACCTGTTTCCTGCTTACCTGTCACTTGTATTGTTAAACGCTGGTTACCTGAGACTGTAGTTTAGAAGCCATAACCAGCCTGCTCCAACTGTGCACCTGTTTCCTGCTTACCTGTCGCTCGTATTGCCAAACGCTGGTTACCTGAGACTTTTGTTTAGAAGCCATAACCAGCCTGCTTCAACTGTGCACCTGTTTCCTGCTTACCTGCCACTTGTATTGCTGACGCAGGTTACCTGAGACTTTAGTTTAAAAGCCATAACCAGCCTGCTTCAATTGTGCACCTGTTTCCTGCTTACCTGCCACCTGTATTGCTGGCGCAGGTCACCTGAGACTTTAGTTTAGAAGCCACAACCAGGCTGCTTCAACTGTGCACCTGTTTCCTGCTTACCTGCCACTTGGATTGCTGACGCAGGTTACCTGAGACTTTAGTTTAGAAGCCATAACCAGCCTGCTCCAACCGTGCACCTGTTTTCCTGCTTGCCTGTCACTTGTATTGTTAAATGCTGGTTACCTGAGACTTTAGTTTAGAAGCCTTAACCAGCCTGCTTCAACTGTGCACCTGTTTCCTGCTTTCCTGCCACTTGTTAATTTTGTTAGGATAATAAAATGGAGTTAGATCCTGTATATGTGTGTGTTGTCATTGTGTCTGAGAGGTAAAGCAGGTCTGCCGCTCTGATCACCCGAACCTGATTCACATCAGCACCCCACAATTTAGTTTAAGTTTTCGGCACCGTAAATGTTATGTGTTATGGGTTTGTGGGTGTTACATATCACTTTGGCGTCACGAACAGGATCAGAGAATATCAGGCGGGCCTGTGCTCCAGACACAATGACTTGTTTGCCAAAAGAGCTGTACCCAGTTCAAGGCTTATGTTAACCGATGTATAGTGTTAAGATATATACGTGAGGACACGTATAATTTTAGGGGGGAAGAATGTAATACCTTGAAGTGTTTTTTTTTTTTAAATGGGGACCACTTGTTTTTTTTTAAATATTGAAAGTCTGCATACTGTCCCTATGCAGCCCTATAGTATGACAGGGCTGAACTTTATGTGACCCTGTCAGCCTTTCTGACAGGAATCTTGCCGCCAATTCTCTGGTCCTGTCACCTCTTACCCAGCAACATAAAAAGTCCGGGAAACATGTCCCCAGCTGATTGGGTCCCCTGGGTTGTAGGGCAGAGTGACCAGGGGGTGGTCTGTTGCTGGGGCCCCGGGAGCCAGTCATCATAGAGGAGAGGGGAGGTGGAGGAGCACCAGGACCCTTAAAAGAAGCCTCACAGCACAGGAGAAGAGCCCCTGGAGGAATGGGAATATGTACCTGGGGAAGTGGAGCCATGTAGTATCCAGAGCCTGAAGACTGGAGTATGCAACGCTGGGAGGATCGCTGCCAGAGGAGCCCCCGGGAGGAATGGGAAGATTACCTGGGGAAGGTGTCGCCATGTAGCCCCAGGAGCCGCCTGCCAGTGTGTGAGGGCCGTCTGCGCAGAGAAGAAGCCGAGGGGAGAACCAGCGACCGGAGCACCAGTGCCAGGAGAATGCCGGAGACCCTGCCTGAGGAGAAGAGCTGGCCGCGTCAGTGCCAGCGGGGATGGAGCGCGGAGAAGAGCCGCTGCTGCCGAGAGACTGGAGCGCTGGGCCGGAGGAATCGCAGCCCGTCCAGCAGAGCAGTGATGACATCCGTCCCCTGGATTCCAAGGAGCGGCAGCGGGTGAGAGAGCAGGCATCGCGGAGGACGACCCTGCAAAGAAGACCCCCAGCGAGGACCCCTGGCTGCGGAGTGATGACGGCGCAGACGGATGGCGGGAGTGCGGTATGGAGGAGGGGATCCCGTGACCAGTGGCGCGGACCGAAGGCTGCAGCGAGAAGACCCCAGCGTGGAGAGGACAGCGCAGACCCCAGCGTGGAAAGGACGCCGCGGACCGGAGCAGAAGAGGACATCGCCGGCAGAAGTAGTGAAGAAGATTCGGGAGCCGATCGGAGGTGGCAGAAGCGCCGCAGCAGGTGGTGAGACCCTGATCGCCCTTCCGCTGCCATACTCTGCCCCTGTTGTGCCCTCCGCTGCAAAAACTCTGCTAATAGGGACATACTTAACAAGGGGGGTAGGTTTCCCTTCTTCACTGCCCCTGCCCTACCTTCCGCTGCTTGAACTCTGCAAAGAGGGGACATAGTATTTGTAAAGGGGGGTAGACACCCCTAAGATCCCCTGGGTCCTGTTATTTATCCCCTTCCGCTGCAGGAACTCTGCATTGGGGGACACATTATTTAATACGGAGTAGGCACCCCTTCTGTTAGTGAGAGGGGTATTTCAATAGTTCTTTCATGCAAGCTCCGCCCAGCAGTTTAATAGCCAATGTGAATGTGCTTATATGTAATTGAGTTATGCTGGTATCTATAGTTCTTTCATGCAAGCTCCGCCCAGCAGTTTAATAGCCAATGTGAATGTGCTTATCTGTAATTGAGTTATGCTGGTGTCTATAGTTCTTTCATGCAAGCTCCGCCCAGCAGTTTAATAGCCAATGTGAATGTGCTTATCTGCAATTGAGTTATGCTGGTATCTATAGTTCTTTCATGCAAGCTCCGCCCAGCAGTTTAATAGTCAATGTGAATGTGCTTATCTGCAATTGAGTTATGCTGGTATCTATAGTTCTTTCATGCAAGCTCCGCCCAGCAGTTTAATAGTCAATGTTAATGTGCTTATCTGCAATTGAGTTATGCTGGTATCTATAGTTCTTTCATGCAAGCTCCGCCCAGCAGTTTAATAGTCAATGTGAATGTGCTTATCTGTAATTGAGTTATGCTGGTATCTATAGTTCTTTCATGCAAGCTCCGCCCAGCAGTTTAATAGTCAATGTGAATGTGCTTATCTGCAATTGAGTTATGCTGGTATCTATAGTTCTTTCATGCAAGCTCCGCCCAGCAGTTTAATAGTCAATATGAATGTGCTTATCTGCAATTGAGTTATGCTGGTATTTATAGTTCTTTCATGCAAGCTTCGCCCAGCAGTTTAATAGTTAATGTGAATGTGCTTATCTGTTTCAATTGTGCGCCAGTTACCTGCTTCCTGCCACCTGTATTGCTAACGCTGGTTACCTGAGACTATTATTTAGAAGCCATAACCAGCCTGCTTCAATTGTGCGCCAGTTACCTGTTTATCTGCCACCTGTATTGCTGACGCTGGTTACCTGGGACTGTTATTTAAAAGCCATAACCAGCCTGCTTCAATTGTGCGCCAGTTACCTGTTTACCTGCCACCTGTATTGCTGACGCAGGTTACCTGAGACTTTAGTTTAGAAGCCATAACCAGCCTGCTTCAATTGTGCGCCAGTTACCTGTTTACCTGCCACCGGTATCGCTAACGCTGGTTACCTGAGACTTTAGTTTAAAAGCCACAACCAGCCTGCTTCAACTGTGCACCTGTTTCCTGCTTATCTGCCACTTGGATTGCAGACGCAGGTTACCTGAGACTTTAGTTTAGAAGCCATAACCAGCCTGCTCCAACTGTGCACCTGTTTCCTGCTTACCTGTCACTTGTATTGTTAAACGCTGGTTACCTGAGACTTTAGTTTAGAAGCCATAACCAGCCTGCTCCAACTGTGCACCTGTTTCCTGCTTACCTGTCGCTCGTATTGCCAAACGCTGGTTACCTGAGACTTTAGTTTAGAAGCCATAACCAGCCTGCTCCAACTGTGCACCTGTTTCCTGCTTACCTGTCGCTCGTATTGCCAAACGCTGGTTACCTGAGACTTTAGTTTAGAAGCCATAACCAGCCTGCTCCAACTGTGCACCTGTTTCCTGCTTACCTGTCGCTCATATTGCCAAACGCTGGTTACCTGAGACTTTAGTTTAAAAGCCACAACCAGCCTGCTTCAACTGTGCACCTGTTTCCTGCTTACCTGCCACTTGGATTGCTGATGCAGGTTACCTGAGACTTTAGTTTAGAAGCCATAACCAGCCTGCTCCAACTGTGCACCTGTTTCCTGCTTACCTGTCACTTGTATTGTTAAACGCTGGTTACCTGAGACTGTAGTTTAGAAGCCATAACCAGCCTGCTCCAACTGTGCACCTGTTTCCTGCTTACCTGTCGCTCGTATTGCCAAACGCTGGTTACCTGAGACTTTTGTTTAGAAGCCATAACCAGCCTGCTTCAACTGTGCACCTGTTTCCTGCTTACCTGCCACTTGTATTGCTGACGCAGGTTACCTGAGACTTTAGTTTAAAAGCCATAACCAGCCTGCTTCAATTGTGCACCTGTTTCCTGCTTACCTGCCACCTGTATTGCTGACGCAGGTCACCTGAGACTTTAGTTTAGAAGCCACAACCAAGCTGCTTCAACTGTGCACCTGTTTCCTGCTTACCTGCCACTTGGATTGCTGACGCAGGTTACCTGAGACTTTAGTTTAGAAGCCATAACCAGCCTGCTCCAACCGTGCACCTGTTTTCCTGCTTGCCTGTCACTTGTATTGTTAAACGCTGGTTACCTGAGACTTTAGTTTAGAAGCCTTAACCAGCCTGCTTCAACTGTGCACCTGTTTCCTGCTTTCCTGCCACTTGTTAATTTTGTTAGGATAATAAAATGGAGTTAGATCCTGTATATGTGTGTGTTGTCATTGTGTCTGAGAGGTAAAGCAGGTCTGCCGCTCTGATCACCCGAACCTGATTCACATCAGCACCCCACAATTTAGTTTAAGTTTTCGGCACCGTAAATGTTATGTGTTATGGGTTTGTGGGTGTTACACCTTAATATCAAAAAAAAATTTAGTAATCAGATTGCATTTCCCATAATTGTACTGGGAAATGTGATCTGCCCAAATTTACTAAAAATCAATTGTTAAAACAAAAAAACATCTGAGCCCTGTTATAAAAAAGGCAAGAGAAGATGGCATTATACAGGGTTCCCTGCGATTCCCATACTCCTGCCCTGTCTGCCAACTGACAGGCAGAACAGAAGCCCAGAGCGTCTGTGATCAGCCTGTGTGTCTAAATAGAGTGTATCGTACAGTGTGTATGCACCTTTACTCTGTGACCTCTTGAATGACCACTAAACTCTAAATGCTTCTTTAAAATAATGATTCTATTTATCCTTAAATTATACTGTGTTAAGTTCGTTTAACTTACAGGAAGAAAAGCAATACCTTAATACACAAATGTTCAGGGCGCTGGGACCGCTAAGCGTGTGTGTTATACCTCTATGAAATGCATACACGTTGCGCAAGAGCACGCCGTCATGCTGTAAGCTCAAAGTAGCTACACGTGCAGCGGAATACACTTTAAAATCCCTACCAGGAAAGGAATGCGACACCAATGGTATATGTTATGTTGTGGTCCAATGCAGCAACAAATATTTACTTAAAAGGGGGTACAACAGAAATACAACAATATAAGAGAAAAGCGACAACCAATGGATACATACATTTGTTCGCCTGCGCCACCCAGATCCGGTCCTCAGTCAATCTGGAAAGATGACCTTCAGAGAATAGGCTGAGGCCGGCCAGGAGGCTTGGCTTTTATACAATAGTCCAAAGCATGAAACAAAGGAAACTGTAATCTCTTCTTTCACAGGTCAAAGGGCTGGTCATTTACAGTACATGAGGGGTCATAGGTCGGTTTGAATAGGTGGGCGATGCCTGGTCCAGGTGCACTTGCAGATATCCTCCACTGGTTTCCCGCCGAATATCAAGAGTACAGTAAATACAGTGTGATATTAATATTGTATTCCTGCGCATAGATATGCGTAGGAGCGTGCTACATTCTGCAAACTGCCATCGGAATATTGCCCTTGAAATACTGTACAGCTAGATACCAAACACCACATCTTTACCTAATTCTGTTCCATCATATCCTGTAAAGTTGAATCCCTCTGTTGCTATACCTCTGAAGCAAATGTAACTTGCTGGTGTGGTGCGTTTAGGCTATGTGTAAATGATGCACTATGTGGATTAAATATCAGATATGTCTTTGTGGCTTTTCCATGCGAATGCGGATGCTACCGTATTTACTCATACCACACGCTAATAGCCAGGACTTTGTGAGCCAATGTACACAGCGTGCGGGTATGCGCACGCACGGCTGAACAAGCACAAGCACGGAGGCCACTCTGTGTGGTGTTTGCACGTGATGCGTGTGGGTATAATATTTTCGACTTCAACAGTCCACCCTTTGGCAGTAAACAATAACTGCCACACATAACTAATAATACTGAAAATATTACATTTACAATATATATACAAAGTTCTTGGGTATCAGGGGAAGAGTTGTAGGTGGGAAATGTATAGCCTAGTGGGATAGGAAAAAGTGTATGAGTAAATGTCTGAGGGGCATGTATCATCGTGCCGTATATGTTCTAAGTAAGCTTCGAGGTACTGTGAAGTATACATAAAATCCTTCTCATCCCGTATTAAGGGTCTGGACATGGGCAAACAAACAGTACCGAGCTCTTTTTAGGTGAAGGCCATCAGCCCTCACCTTTCCGGCTTCTTATACCAACAAATGGGGAGCACATTTATCTGATGATACATGTGGGGGAGACGTATGTGTATGCTATTATGTGTGGATAACATTTATCGACTATGTGTGTTATTAACTGAAGATTGCAGAGATGAGGGTAAGACATGTAAAAATACATTTACATAAAATTTGGGTGTACCGAAGTCTTTTCCGGATGGATGTCTCTGGGTGGGGGGGAAACAGAAAAATGGTGAAAGAAACAGGCCATAAAATTAATTTACAATCCTTATCACAACACTGGGGTATATTTACTAAGCTCCCGATTTTGACCGAGATGCCGTTTTTTCTTCAAAGTGTCATCTCGGTTAATCTCGGTCATTTACTAAACACTAATCACGGCAGTGATGAGGGCATTCGTAATTTTTTGCTAGTTCAGGTAAAAAATTACGAATGAATACACCATCGGTCAAATTACGCCTGTTTAGATATGAATCTCGGTCATTTACTAAGAAGTGCAAAGCAAAAAAACACAAAACACTGCCGTGAAAAATTACAACTCGTAAAAAAGTCCTAAAAAAAAACAGACCTGCTTTTTTTTTCCGTGATTTGAGATGCATGCAGGGATCCATGAGATCCGTGCATGTATATCAGTGGGAAGGGGTGGGAAAGTGCTTATTTTTGCCAAAAAAATTGCGTGGGGTCCCCCCTCCTAAGCATAACCAGCCTCGGGCTCTTTGAGCCGATCCTGGTTGCAGAAATATGGGGGGAAAAATGACAGGGGTTCCCCCATATTTAAGCAACCAGCATCGGGCTCTGCGCCTGGTCCTGGTCCCAAAAATACGGGGGACAAAAAGAGTAGGGGTCCCCCGTATTTTTAAAACCAGCACCGGGCTCCACTAGCTGGACAGATAATGCCACAGCCGGGGGTCACTTTTATACAGCGCCCTGCGGCCGTGGCATCAAAAATCCAACTAGTCACCCCTGGCCGGGGTACCCTGGGGGAGTGGGAACCCCTTCAATCAAGGGGTCCCCCCCAGCCACCCAAGGGCCAGGGGTGAAGCCCGAGGCTGTCCCCCCCCATCCAATGGGCTGCGGATGGGGAGGCTGATAGCCATTTGTGATAATGAAAAGATATTGTTTTTAGTAGCAGTACTACAAGTCCCAGCAAGCCTCCCCCGCATGCTGGTACTTGGAGAACCACAAGTACCAGCATGCGGCGGAAAAACGGGCCCGCTGGTACCTGTAGTACTACCACTAAAAAAATACCCAAAAAAACACAAGACACACACACCGTGAAAGTATAATTTTATTACATACATACACACATACATACATACTTACCTTATGTTCTCACGCAGGTCGGTCCTCTTCTCCAGTAGAATCCAAGGGCTACCTGTTGAAGAAATTCTACTCACCAGATCCATGGGTCCAGGCTCCTCGGCAAATCCAGGGTTAATCCACGTACTTGAATAAATAAAAAAAAACGGTGTCCCGACCACGAACTGAAAGGGGACCCATGTTTGCACATGGGTCACCTTCCCACGAATGCCAGAAACCCACTTTGACTTCTGTCTAAGTGGGTTTCTTCAGCCAATCAGGGAGTGCCACGTTGTAGCACTCTCCTGATCAGCTGTGTGCTGCTGTCCTCACTGACAGGCGGCACACGGCAGTGTTACAATGTAGCGCCTATGCGCTACATTGTAACCAATGATGGGAACTTTCTGCCCTGCGGTTGACCTAAAGTGACGTCACCGCTGAGCAGAAAGTTCCCAGCATTGGTTACAATGGAGCGCATAGGCGCTACATTGTAACACTGCCGTGTGCCGCCTGTCAGTGAGGACAGCAGCACACAGCTGATCAGGAGAGTGCTACAACGTGGCACTCCCTGATTGGCTGAAGAAACCCACTTAGACAGAAGTCAAAGTGGGTTTCTGGCATTCGTGGGAAGGTGACCCATGTGCAAACATGGGTCCCCTTTCAGTTCGTGGTCGGGACACCGTTTTTTTTTATTTATTCAAGTACGTGGATTAACCCTGGATTTGCCGAGGAGCCTGGACCCATGGATCTGGTGAGTAGAATTTCTTCAACAGGTAGCCCTTGGATTCTACTGGAGAACAGGACCGACCTGCGTGAGAACATAAGGTAAGTATGTATGTATGTGTGTATGTATGTAATAAAATTATACTTTCACGGTGTGTGTGTCTTGTGTTTTTTTGGGTATTTTTTTAGTGGTAGTACTACAGGTACCAGCGGGCCCGTTTTTCCGCCGCATGCTGGTACTTGTGGTTCTCCAAGTACCAGCATGCGGGGGAGGCTTGCTGGGACTTGTAGTACTGCTACTAAAAACAATATCTTTTCATTATCACAAATGGCTATCAGCCTCCCCATCCGCAGCCCATTGGATGGGGGGGGACAGCCTCGGGCTTCACCCCTGGCCCTTGGGTGGCTGGGGGGGGGGGACCCCTTGATTGAAGGGGTCCCCACTCCCCCAGGGTACCCCGGCCAGGGGTGACTAGTTGGATTTTTGATGCCACGGCCGCAGGGCGCTGTATAAAAGTGACCCCCGGCTGTGGCATTATCTGTCCAGCTAGTGGAGCCCGGTGCTGGTTTTAAAAATACGGGGGACCCCTACTCTTTTTGTCCCCCGTATTTTTGGGACCAGGACCAGGCGCAGAGCCCGATGCTGGTTGCTTAAATATGGGGGAACCCCTGTCATTTTTTCCCCCATATTTCTGCAACCAGGATCGGCTCAAAGAGCCCGAGGCTGGTTATGCTTAGGAGGGGGGACCCCACGCATTTTTTTTTGTGATTTTACATTGTTTAATTAAAAAAAAAAAAAATAAGAACCCCAGCACGGATTACACAGATCCGGCCGAGATTGATTGTAAAAAAAAACGGCAGTGTTTTGCTAATCACTGCCGTAAAAATAGGTTAAAAAAAACGAATTACATCGACATCGGAAGCAAAGAAAAATACGAATACGACAGCTTAGTAAATCCATCGTAATCAATTCAAAAAGTTGCAGTTTTACACTGTCGATGTCATTCGTGATTGAACTTTGACCTATTTTCGGAAATTACGAATCTTAGTAAATAATATACCCCACTGTTTCTACAGATGGGTCACAAATCAAATCTGACACTGTTACAACGCCCTCGCTCCTTAGACTCATCAAATTTGTCCTGTGTTTGCGCAGCGTCAAAATTCAAACACATCTGAATATCAGACCAATAATTATGACGACACCCAGGATACAGAGGAGAAACTTTCCCACACTCGCAATTACATTTTGGGCCCACTCTCCTAACCCAGAGAACCATTTGAGTGGGTTCAACCATGAGGCCCAGCCGGTTAATTCATTACCCACAGCTGTCAAGGTAAGGTTGTGCTTCCTTCTGAACTCCCACTTCAACTGCAAGATCTCGTCCATCTTTTGATCGATGATCTCCGTTGGGGTTTTAGTACTATTCATAATATATGTGCAGCACTTCACACCATATTGAGTTGCCAGAGTAACACAGTACCTACCTGTCACAGCCGTGATGTAATTCAAGACTAGCCTGTGCTGGACCAGCTCCTTCTTCTAGGCCTGTAGCTCCCTACCCGTATACCTGAAGGTGTCATCATACATCTCAGTGATATTATCTATCAAGTTTGCAGGGTGCATGGATGTACCTATAATTTATAATTCCTCTGGAAGTATGGGTGACGTTTAATGCGAGAAGAATTTGAATCCCGGTGGATTCATGGATCAAATCAGAGGCTGCGGGCTCTGTCCTATCTATAAGGTGTTTCTTGACAATGTGTTCATAATGTGTATGAGTATAAGGCGTCTGAGCATTGTGGTGAATATCTTTCATTCTGTCGTGTGCAATGGTCATAACCTCTGGTAGTACTCTGCCAATATAACACAACCCTTCAGAGATCGGAGTAAGCCTCTTGTATGCTTTCCTTCCACATATGACGTAGGCATCATCTGGAAGAACATAAGGGACAAAATGCAACAAAACCATATCACATATTTTTCTTATAAAGAAAGCGGTCCCCAGTTCTCCCATTTGCTCAGTACAAGTATCAAGCTGGATGATGTGGGCACAATACCCCTGCGACACTTTTCCAGCCCACATGGTTTTGATCCCACGTGTATACCTATATCGAAAGTACGTCCCACTTGTGGCTATCTTACGTACAAGTTCGGAGTTGATGGGTACATTATCAGCTCTATGTGAGAAGACCATTGTCTGGTTATTCCATGTCACGTCCCAATTTCCTGGTTTCCGGAAATTGGACACGTTAAAGCACAACAGTGACCTATCTATGTGGTACTGGTGGAGCTTCAAGCTAGGGGCCCTAGATATGTTGAATTTCTTGTCCACCGGTCCCCCCCCCCATAATTTGAGTACCTCATTTACTGTTAAAGGGTATGGTACTAATCCCGACTTACTCTGTCCTTGAGGTACTTGTGAGCACACCCAGCATCCTGTTTGGTTTAAGACCATACCCACTAATGAGTGGTAATCACTCAAAGGATGTCCGCCCATGTCGATATTATTGTTCCACTGACATCTCTGGATGTACCCATCTTCGACTATGTTTTCACAATACCTACATATGTAGTATTCATCAGACAATAACCCTTCATATTGCCTCCGAGCTCCGTGACTACCAGATCTCTTACTGATACCAGCTTTGACCAAAGTGATGCGATGATCCTGGGGTCCTACGAATCCGTACTCTCCATCAGAACCCATTCCAGATCCTTGCGCGACGTCTCGGGGGCCCTCACAAAAACAAATTGTCCTGATCAAAAACAGAGTCACCAGAAAAAGCCGGAACACAGTCTCTTGGTGTGGATCCATTTCGTTAAGGAGAAAAAAAATAGGAAGGGGAAAAAGAAGAAAAATGCAGTGGGGGGGGGGGGGGGGTGAAAAAAGAAAAATGTTACGACAACTGTCCTTGATTTTGTTGTTCTCCACGCTCAGGTGCCGTCCAACAGTCCTGCCTCTCAGCTTTCCCGGAATAGATTCTCTAGTGATACGAGGTTCTCTTCACCTTTCTCTTTGTCACGAGTTTTCTCCGGGTCAGCGACCTTCTTGCTGTGGGACGAGCGGACCCAAGTCTCTCTCTCGGCAACCTTTAGTGCTGTCATGCTGGTCAACAAAACTTGATACGGTCCTTCCCACCTGTCAATGAGGCAACCTGAGCGTAGAAAATTTCGAATCATCACATAATCCCCAGGCTCAATGTCATGACAATTACTGTTTGGTAGGTCAGGAATCACCAGTTTTAGATTCCTTTGCTGGTTTCTCAGTTGCTGGCTCATCCTAACCAAATATTGTACAGTTATTTCATTATTGCACTTCAAGTCATCCTGGGGGTCTATCATTACATGGGGTTGTCGTCCAAAAAGAACTTTGAAGGGTGATAAGTTAAGCGGTGACCTGGGAGTGGTTCTGATGCTGAACAACACTAGTGGCAGTGCTTCTGGCCACAACAGTCCAGTTTCAGCCATCACTTTGCTCAGCTTGTTCTTAATAGTGCTGTTCATTCTCTCCACCTTCGCACTGGCCTGTGGCCGGTATGGAGTATGCAGCTTACTATTAATACCCATCAGTTTGCACATGACCTGAAAGACTTCACCTGTAAAATGAGTACACCTATCACTTTCAATCATTCTAGGGATACCATATCTACACACAAATTCCTGCACGATTTTCTTTGCAGTGAACACAGCAGTATTTATGGCAGCGTGGAATGCTTCTACCCAGTTTGAAAATACATTGGTACATACTAATACATACTTAAAATTCCTACAGGGTGGTAACTGTATGAAGTCAATTTGTATTACCTGGAAAGGTCCGTCTGTAGGAGGGATATGGGATGGCTCTGTTGGTATTGTCTTACAAATATTCTTCCTCAAGCAAGTAAGACATGTCATTGCTTTCTTACCTGCATGAGAAGAGAACCCTGGTGCACTCCAGTAGGCTCTTACCAATTTGCACATACCTTCCTTGCCCAGGTGAGTCAGACCGTGTGAAGCCTCAGCTAGGCTTGGGAGATATGCCCTGGGGGCCACTGGCTTACCGTGTCCATCTCTCCAAAGTCCTGAGGACTCCTGACCATATCCCTTTGCCTTCCAGACAGACTTCCCCTGTAGGAAACACAAATTTTGCATTTCGATTAATTGTTGCATGTTTACCGTGTTAAATGTCATCAGTTGTGTGATGTTAGTTTGTATGATGGTGCTTGCTGCTGATTTTGCAGCTTCGTCCGCCCAGCTGTTACCAAGAGAAATTGGGTCTTGGTTGTAAGTGTGTGCTTTACACTTGATAACAGCCACTCTGTCCGGTTCTTGTATGGCTGTCAAAAGCCTCTTGATGTATGACGCATGCGCTACAGGTGTGCCAGCCGCCGTCATGAAATTTCTGAGGTGCCACAGGGCCCCGAAATCATGCACCACTCCAAAGGCGTTCCTAGAGTCCATGTATATATTAGCTGACTTTGCCAACTCACATGCTCTGGTCAGTTCTACCAGCTCAGAGACTTGTGCTGAGTGAGGTGGACCAAGGGGTTCAGCTTCTATGATACCTTCGTCATCTACAACTGTGTATCCGATGCACAGGTCTCCTGAGTCCGTCTGTCTGTGGCAACTACCGTCAGTGTAGAAGGTAAAGTCTACGCCTTCCAGTTGGTTGTCACTCATGTCAGGTCTCGCAGTGAAAGTCTGGTTCAAGTATTCCATACAATCATGCGTATCAGTGTCTGCACTAAATCCTCCTTTGCCATCATTCTCATCCTCCACCCTTTGTGCATGCCCAGGCACACTTGGCAAGTAAGTTGCAGGATTTAGTGTGCTGCACCTCTTTATGGTGATGTTTACAGGGGCCATCAGCAGGGGTTAAAGTGAGCCGGAACGGGCCGGAACTGCGTTCCGTCAGTTCCACCAGGAGACGGAACGCAGTTCCGCCTCCCCCGGCTCACCTAACCCGATGTCCCGGGCGGCGCTGCAGGGAGATTCTGGGCGCCCGCTGAGATCGCGTTACCAGCGGGCGCCCGTCTCCCTCTCGGCAGCCGTAGGCAGGAGCTCAGTACTGAGCTCCGGCTTCCGGCTCTGTCAGTGCGCGGCGCGCTATGGGAGAGACGTCATGACGTCTCTCTCATAGTGCAGAGGAGCGGGCGGCGAGAGAGGACTGCGGCGGGAGCGGGGCTAGGTAAGTATAGTTCTTTCCCCCCCCCCTCTCCATCCCTCCCTCCCTCCTATATGTGTACCACAGGCGCTTCTACTGGGGGCCTTTACTACTGGGGCAAACTACAGAGGGGCAAACTACTGGGGGCAAACTACTGGGGGCCTTTACTACTGGGGCAAACTACAGAGGGGCACTCTAGTACTGGGGGCAAACTACTGGGGGGGCTTTACTGCTGGGGCAAACTACAAGGGGCAAACTACTGGGGGGCTCTAGTACTGGGGGCAAACTACAGAGGGGCAAACTACTGGGGGGCTCTAGTACTGGGGGCAAACTACTGGGGGCCTTTACTACTGGGGCAAACTACAGAGGGGCAAACTACTGGGGGGCTCTAGTACTGGGGGCAAACTACTGGGGGCTTTACTGCTGGGGCAAACTACAAGGGGCAAACTACTGGGGGCATTACTACAAGGGGGCAAGCTACAAAGGGGCAAACTACTGGCAGCATTACTACTGGGGGCTAAACTACAAGGGGGCATAATTACAGGAGCTAAACTACTGGGGGTATAACTACAAGGGGGCAAACTACTGGGGACATTACTAACTTTGGCAAACTACATGGGGGCTAAACAACTGGGGGCACAACTGCAGGGGGCATTACCACTGGGGGCTAAACTACATGGGGCAAACTACATGAGGGCAAAACTACTGGGGGCATTACCACACAGAGGCTAAACTAGAGGGGGGGGGAGTAAATTGCTGGGGTCATAACTGCAGGGGCATTACCAGTATGGGCATGACTACTGGGGCTAAACTACAGGGGCTAAACAACTAGGGGCAATACTACACAGGGGCATTACCATTAAGGGCATTACTGATGGGGTGCACAGCTAATGAGGGCATTGTAAAGGGGGCACTTCATAAGGGGCACTACTGTTGGGGGCATTGCATAAGGGGCACTACTACTGTGGGCATTGTATAAGGGATGCTACTGCTGGGGGCATTACTGTATGGGCCGACAAAGAAGCTGCGTCGCTCCGCCCCTACCATCGCCGCCGCACTGGAAGCCCAGGTTCCAGACTCCCAGCTGCAGCGGATCTGGGACCAGGCCGGCTTTATTATCCCTGCCGCTGCATCGAGCTTCTGTGACCGCGGCACTACTAGTTCAAATCTGTCGCTGATTGGCTGCCGGTCCGCAGCAGTTTTGAAATATTAGCGCCGTGGTCACAGGAGCTCGATGCGGCGGCAGGGATAATAAAGCCAGCCTGGTTCCAGATCCACTGCAGCCGCCCTCAGCCTCTTCTGCCGCCCTCGGACCTCTGCGCACCCACAGCCTCCTCCTCCGCACTATCTCCGAGGCCCACAGCCTCCACGTCACGCCTACCACAGCCTACTCATCCACAGCACCGCAGACCACCGCCGCTGCTAAACAGGTAATCTAACCTGCTGCCTTTCTCTCTCCCTAGTCCCTACTGAATCCCTGCTGTCACTTTCCATGTCCCTGCTGTCACTCTCCCTGTCACTCTGTCACTCTATAATGTGAATTTCGGCTCATTCTCTGTGCTATAATGTGAATTTTGGCTCATACCGTGTGCTATAATGTGAATTTCGGCTCATACTGTGTGGTGTAATGTGAATTTCGGCTCATACCGTGTGGTGTAATGTGAATTTGGCTCAAACTGTGTGGTGTAATGTGAATTTGGCTCATACTGTGTGGTGTAATATGAATGTGGTTCATACTGTGTGGTATAAATGTGAATTTCGGCTCATACTGTGAGCTATAATGTGAAAGGGGTCCTACTATTGTGGTGTATAAGGGGTATATGGTGTGGTAAACTACACTGAAGGGCACGCCCCCTTTTGTGTGGCCACGCCCCCTTGTCAGGAGTCGGCGCGCACATAATTGCACCCTTCACTTTTCCATACCCCCACTTCAAAATTTCCACTTGGGTACTACTACTGTGGGCATTATTACTATTGTGTGACCACGCCCCTTTCTTTTTGAGACCACCCCCCCTTTTTGCTGCGCGCGCCGTAGGCGCGCGCAATACCTTTATTTCATGGGCGCCGTGGGGAGGGGGGTGAGTTCCACCACCTCTCTAGGACCACTTTAAGCACTGGCCATCAGTGATAGTTCCCACTTTGTAAACCGAGCAGATGAGACATGTCTGGTTTGGGCAGAGTTTAGCAAGGCTGATACTGCATGTGGTGCATGAATGGTCAGGTCGTGTCCTAACAATACGTCTTCGCTTTTACTTAACAACAAATCTATGGCTGCAACACTTCGTACGTAAGTGGGGATAGACCGTGTTACAGTGTCCAACTGTGCACTGTAGTAGGCTACCGGTCTGCTAGCATTACCATGTTTCTGTGTTAAGACCCCTGCCACACACCCAGTGCTTTCAGTACCGTACAATTCAAAGGGCTTCTCGTAATCTGGCATCCCAAATGCTGGTGCTTGTGACAATCACTGTTTTAGTCTCTCAAATGCCATTTCGGAATCTTCTGTATGAGAGACCCGTTCTGGTTTGTTTGAAGAGACCACTTCTTGCAAAGGTAGTGCCAGGATAGAGAGCCCCGGAATCTAGTTCCGACAGTACCTACACATTCCGAGGAAAGTGCAGATCTGTTGCTGAGTTTGCAGCAGAGTCATGTCGCGGATGGCTCGTATTCTGTCAGTGGTCAGGTGCCTAAGTCCTTGCATCAAGCAGTGTCCCAAGTATTTAACCTTAGTCCGGCACAACTGCAACTTATCCTTTGAAACCTTGTGGCCTGTCTGGGACAGATGAAACAGAAGCTGTTTATTGTCTGCCAGGGATGACTTGCATGAGTCAGAGCACAAGTCATCAACATATTGTATTAGCACCGACCCACTCACAGGTTGAAAAGATTGCAAACAGTCATGTAGGGCCTGGGAGAAAATACTTGGGCTGTCAATGAAACCTTGGGGAAGACGGGTCCAGGTATATTGTACTCCTCTGTAAGTGAAAGCAAAGAGGTATTGGCTGTCAGGGTGAAGAGGGATAGAAAAGAATGCAGAACAGAGGTCGATGACAGTGAAGTACTTGAAGGTGGAGGGAATCTGCATGAGGATGACGGCTGGATTGGGCACTACGGGGAATTGACTCTCAACTATCTTGTTTATCCCCCTTAGATCCTGCACTAGCCTGTAACCCCTCCCCCCACTCTTTTTCACAGGGAAGATGGGACTGTTGGCTGTGCTGGACGTCCTGACTAGGATGCCCTGCTGTAGCAGCTGTTCTATGACTGGGTATACTCCTAATTCCACCTCTGGTTTCAGAGGGTACTGTGGGATTTTTGGAGCTATCCTGCCACCTTTTATTTGTACTACTACTGGGGCTACATTCACCATCAATCCAGTGTCCTGTCCATCTTTGGTCCAAAGGGAACACGGTATTTGCAAGATCATTTCCTCTACCTGCGATGGCCATGTCTCTATAACGATGGAGTGTAACATTAGCCTTTGAGGGGTGTCTAATATATCTTGTACTTTCTGTGCATGGTTCTCAGGGATATCTAAGAACACACCCTCGGGAGTACAGTATATGACACACCGCATTTACACAACAAATCTCTGCCAAGCAGATTAGTCGGAGCCGATGCAGCCAACAGAAAAGAATGTTTGGTATGCAACGGCCCTATCGTAATCTCTGCAGATCTACTCAAAGGGTACTGCTGTACCTTTCCCATTGCTGAAATCATTTATTCCGTGGTTGTTACACCTGTGGTGAAATTTAGTACGGATCTGGCCGCCCCTGTATCTACAAGAAAAGGTAGTGGTATGCCAGCTACATTTACCATGACCTCAGGTTCACTTTCAAGGCCAGCAATCAATTTCACCGGCTGCAGACTACAGGTATAACCTGACCTCTATTGTGTTGTGGGACCCTCCAGTAGGGCATTGGCAGCTACAATATGTGCGGGGGATAACTGTGGGTTTTCGGGGGTCTGCCAGTCCCTCCTCGGTGGGTACCTCCTTGATTCCCCTCTATGCAGCTCATAATCTCTCCTATGTGTTCCCTGATCCCGACTATGTGTCTGGTATCGTGGTTCGTATTCAGGTCTAGGGGGTCTATAGTTGTTATGTGTCCCGTTATTTCTACAATCCCTGGCAAAATGCCCTTCTTTCCTGCAAATGAAACATGTTATCGACCGTTTCCTACCATCAGGGGTCTGGGGTTTAGGTTGGTTGGACATCCCTGCAAGAGCCTGTATACTTACCATAATCAACCTATCCCCTTGCGACTCCCTGTGTTTGATGATGTTTCAGTCATGCTCACTTGCAGCTACCGTGACACCTCTCCAATTTGGCAGAGAGGTTTGCACTCTGGTCCTCAATGCCTCCTTCAGTCCATCCATTAGTACAGAGACAGCTACCTCCCTGTAGTTGGCATTTTCCTTTATATCCCCTATCCCAGTGTATCTAGCCATTTCCTGTAGTGCTCTATGGAAATACTCAGATTCCCTTTCACTTTCCTTCTGTTTTATGGAGAAAATTTTGTTCCACTTAACAACAGTAGGGAAATACAATCCTAATTGTATATAAATTTGCCTTACATTCTCCTGGCTGTACTCATCAGTGAGAGGCACTTCTACATCTATTTTACAATCAGTTATGAATTTTGGGATGTCAATATTTGAGGGTAGACTCGCTCTTAGCACTGTCCGCCAATCTTTGTTTGTGGGCTCATGGGCATTGCCCAATTCTTTAATAAATTTCTGGCATCTGACTAGATCTTTTCTGGGATCGGGGAATTCTGACATAATTGACCTCAGTTCTGTTTGGGATCAAGGACAATGCATTGCAATGTTCCTGACAGGGGTTACTCCCAGATTATCAGTTCTCCCATTGGGGACTGCAATCACCATGACTGGGTTTAACTCAACCACTTCATTTCTGTTTGTCTCTTTAATATGGGGAGCTATTGTCTCTGCATAATGGATGGTTCCATACTTACCGGTGGACACAACCTCACTCGCCCCTCCACTGGGGGGCATCGTCACTGCTCTCACTGGTTGGGCTGTGCCCACCTGAGTGTCCTGTATGGTAGCTGCTAGGGAGAGTGCTGATATCATGCTAGGCTCGTCATCTTCCTCACAACCTTGGGGAGAATTCAAAATGGGTTACAACTTGCAGGGATTAGGGTTAACACATTGATTATGCATTTTGCTATCATTTACCGATGTACCATTGGTTGTAGCTGGTTTCTCTCCATCAACATATGGCGGTGGTGGTGCACTCGCAATCACCTTCCTGTCAGGTTTGGAACTTGCTGTGCGAGCCAGCTCCCTTTGCTCATCTCCCTCTTGATGCCACAGGTTTAAACAGTCGCTATGTCTGATCCTTTGTTTCCTAGATTTGATCAGACATATTCTAATCCTTACGCTCTGTAGTACCTCTGGTTCAAAATTATCCATCCTAAGGAATGATGCCCTATCATCAGCAGTCATACATACCCATTCGTCACAAAAAGCCTCCGCGTGTGGAGCATACTTCCTACACATTATCAACCGAGCTGACCCCCTGGGTCTCAGCTCTCCAGCCTGAACCCTGGCTGCCGAAAGCCTCTTGCTTGTGTACTTGGCTCCCATCATGGACCTTTTAAACACAATCCCCAAATGCACAATACGAGCAGACAGTGAAAGTCAACCTACCGCTTTCACTTGCTCCTGCCTCCGCTGACCGTACCAGGACTCACTCCAGTAGTGACCACCGCGTACCCATTGAGGATCCTATCAACTTCTGGTTTCTATTCACTGGAATTTTTGTAGGATGAGAAATACCTTATCGATCACCCTTTCCAGTGAATGTCTTACCTAGGAAGATTTCCTGAGAGAGAGTCAGCGAAAAATTCCTTTTACTATACACAAATCACGTTTGCGTATGCTTTTCACGGCGCGTATGATGACCTAATTTACGCAAAAAGAACGCAAATGGTATCACGTTGTGCCACGTATCGCACACACAAACGCGCGGTCCAATCGCACAGCGTATAGATACTTGTTATCTATCCACCCTACGATCACTGGAGTCGAATTCACAAGCTGTGCTCCACAGCCGGAGCGTAACACAAAAACCTTAAACTTCAATTACTTCACAATCTTTACTCTATCACGCTCCTCCGCAAGTTTCCTCACTGCTTGCGTATTTCTCTTATAACATAAGGTCGCTAGCCTTCACGCCACTGAGCCTCTGCTAACTCAATGTCTCCACGGGATTCCCGACTTCCGGGGTTCAATACGTCCACTCCTACTTTCAGCTCACACAAATACACAATGTTTTTCTGTACAGAAAAATATCACTTCCTTTGATTGACAGCCTATCCCAGAGGTAGTACAGTTTAAACAAAATGTCATAATAATCTGCTTTTTAAAAATCGGATAGTTATTTGCTATTGTATAAATGTATTCTATCCTGCCTTAAATTGAACTGCTATTGTGCGGTTATAACTTGCGCTCGCAACTTCACGCAACCTTGCGTAAACACACGACCATGCGCATCCCTGCACCACGTGTGCGCTCCTGTACGCTTTCCTCACATACCATGCCATGTGTACAAACGTGCGTTCGCAACTCAATAAACCACACTATGGCCCTCATTCCGAGTTGTTCGCTCACTAGCTACTTTTAGCAGAAATGCAAATGCAAAGCCGCCGCCCTCTGGGAGTGTATCTTAGCATAGCAGAATTGCTATCAAAAGATTAGCAATTCTGCTATTAAGTATTTCCTTGCAGTTTCTGAGTAGCTCCAGACCTACTCCTAGATTGCGATCACCTCAGTCTGTTTAGTTCCTGGTTTGACGTCACAAACACGCCCAGCGTCCGGCCAGCCACTCCTCCATTTCTCCAGCCACTCCTGCGTTTTTACCTGGCACGCCTGCGTTTTTTAGCACACTCCCTGAAAAAGGCAAGTTTCCGCCCAGAAACACCCACTTCCTGTCAATCACACTACGATCAGCAGAGCGATTGAAAAGCTTTGTTCGTCCGTGACTAAAATAGCATAGTTTTGTGTAAAAATACTTAGCGCGTGCGCCCTGCTGTGCATACGCATGTGCAGAACTGCCGGATTTTAGCCTATTAGCAATTCTGCTAAAAATAGCAGCGAGCGAACAACTCGGAATGAGGGCCAATATCACGATAAATGTGAGCAACAAAATACTACTGCTCACTTACACAACTCACAATTGTTCCTTACACTCGCCGGAAGTTACCCACACAGGTAATCCTCTTTTGAGTGTATACCTAAATGTTTAGGTCGGAACTGTGTTTCGTGTTTTTATAATTACTCCCTTAACACACTAATTCAAATATATATATTGCAAATAAATGTATCCGATTTTACACAGATCTATAATGACTGTCATAACATATGGCAACAATATGTGAGAATGTATGCAAAGTATCGGTACGCTTTGTGTACGCTTTTGCACCAAAAGTTACACACAAATAATAAACAGCTTTCTTTCCTGTTTGTCCCTCGGGTTACACCAGCACCTCTAAGATTATACAGAACAGATGTGGCCTAACAACACAAGATAGTTTCAAACACAATGCAAGGTTACTTAAGATGCGTCTCCACACTTTGTTGATAGACCAAAGTCTATTATTGCCTGCAAGTCCGTAAGTATGTGGTGAACCAGGTGAGTCCCAATTGTTAAGTTCATTTAACTTACAGGAAGAAAAGCAATACCTTAATATACAAATGTTCAGGCCGCTGCAACCACTAAGCGTGTGTGTTATACCTCTATGAAATGTGTACACATTGCGTAAGCACGCCGTCATGCTGTAAGCACAAAGTAGCTACACGTTCAGCGGAATACACTTGAAAACCCCTACCAGGAAAGGAATGTGACACCAATTGTATATGTTATGTTGTGGTCCAACGCAGGAACAAATATTTACTTAAAAGGGGGTACAACAGAAATACAACAATATAAGAGAAAAGCTACAACCAATGGATACATACGTTTGTTCACCTGCGCCACCCAGATCCGGTCCTCAGTCAATCTGGAAAGATGACCTTCAGAGAATAGACTGAGGCTAGCCAGGAGGCTTGGCTTTTATACAATAGTCCAAAGCATGAAACAAAGGAAACTGTAATCTCTTCTTTCACAGGTCAAAGGGCTGGTCATTTACAGTACATGAGGGGTCATAGGTCGGTTTGAATAGGTGGGCGATGCCTGGTCCAGGTGCACTTGCAGATGTCCTCCACCGGGTTCCCGACGAATATCAAGAGTACAGTAAATACAGTGTGATATTAATATTGTATTCCTGTGCATAGATATGCGCAGGAGCGTGCTACATTCTGCAAACTACCATCGGAATATTGCCCTTGAAATACTGTACAGCTGGATACCAAACACCACATCTTTACCTAATTCTGTCCCATCATATCCTGTAAAGTTGAATCCCTCTGTTGCTATACCTCTGAAGCAAATGTAACTTGCTGGCGTGGTGCGTGTAGGCTATGTGTAAATTATGCACTATGTGGATTAAATATCAGATATGTCTCTGTGGCTTTTCCATGCAAATGCGTATGCTACCGTATTTACTCATACCATGCGCTAATACACAGGACTTCATGAGCCAATGTACGCAGCGTGCGGGTATGCGCACGCATGGCTGAACAAGCACCCGCACGGAGGCCACTCTGTGTGATGTTTGCACGTGATGCGTGTGGGTATAATATTTTTGACTTCAACAACTGTAATATATAATAAAAAATGTATGAAAAACTATTCACAATGTAATATCAAGTGTAATATGCTATACACCTATTTGAAACAATTACAGCTTTTCCTACAGACATGACTGGATATCTAAAGTAACAGAAAATTTAAATAAGTGGCGAATTTCCATATACATAAAACATACAAATAAAATATTGACATATATACTGTATTGTCCCTTTTTCACTTTTTCACTCAATTAAAGACAAGTACTTGAGATGCCTTATGGCATCTGCTCATACAGTATTTTTAAAGCGCCAAACATTTAGCCATTTCGACGCATGCTCTCCCTATTTAAAATATGGGGGTGGGGGCACCAATGGCCTTGCTGGCACAGAGCACTAAAATGTCCAACTTCCGGTTCTGTGTATGATGATTGCTATGGGTGAGGGGTGTTGCTGGCTGCTCTGTGATCTGTGCTGCTGGCTGATGGGTGCTGTGCAGGGAGAGGGGTTTAGGGTCAGAGATAGAACTAGCACCAGTGATAGGGGGCACAAGCCGAAATCTTTACTAGGGCATCAAATTGGTTAGGAAAAGCTTTGACTAGGGAGGTAGGGCAAAGACAGCAGCGGCGGTGGTGGCGGTGGGAGGGTAGTAGGGACAAGAGAGGAGGCAGGAGTCAGGCAGAATCAGGATGGCCAGGGCAGACACATTGGGGATAGGAGAGGAGGCAGCCAGGCTGTAATGACAGGAGAGCCAGGGAAGATAGGCATGATCACCAGGGCCTCCATCAGGAGGGTACTAGGGGAACAGCTGTCCTGGGCCCAGCCTCTCTGACAAAGAGTGGAGAGCCTTGGGATGCTAATGGCACCGTCCGCCTGCCGCCGTCCATCCCGTCCTTCTGCCGCTGTGCTCTATTGAAAATGTCCATTTCCAAAATGGCCGCCAACTCAGAGGAGAAAGTTAGTAAAGATACTAGAGGAGGCTCTAGTATCTTTAATATCTGTCTCCTCTAATTCTGCAGCTATTTTGGGAGGGACATTTTCAATAGCAGCAGGCAGGTGCGCACGGCAGACCTGCTGCGGCAGCGGCAGCTTAAGGGGGGTCTGACAATGAGCAGAACCCCTTGACAATGAGCAGAACCCCTGACAATGAGCAGTACCCCTTAACAATAAGCAGAACCCCTTGACAATGAGCAGAACACCTGACAACAAGTAGAACCCCTAACAACGAGTAGGTACTGCAATAATTACTTTACAGGCATAACAATATGACAAGGGTATTACTGTGTGGGCATAATACTGTATGGTGACAAGCATATTAATGTGAGGGCATAATACAGGTTGAACGCGATGGGCATTTTGCCTCTTTTCAACCTCAATTACTATGTTACTATAATATAGTGTTAGAGGCATTACTGTGTGAGGGCATAATATGGTGTCTGGGCATTATTGTGGGAACGTAATATGGTGCACGGGGAATAATATGCTGTTGCTCCATATGTTCATAGGATTTTGTTTTAAATATATATTTATTTATTTTTATTTACTTTTATATGTGTGTGCGTGTGTGTGTGTGTGTGTGTGTGTGTGTGTGTGTGTGTGTGTGTATATATATATATATATATATATATATACTGTATATATATAATTTTTATTTATTTTTTGGGGGGCAGGGCTGCCTAACTTGTAGGTCCCAAGCCCTATAATTTCCAATGGCAGCCCTGAGAAGTAGTGGGTGGCGGTTTGCAGTTAAAATGCTGGCTGTCACGGCATTCAGGATACCGACACCAAAATCCTGACAGCCAACAATACCAAAAGCCGGAATCCCGGCGCACCAGGGCTATTCCCACTCATGGGTGTCCATGACAAAATGGAAATAGATCCTGTGGTGAATGCAGCGAGCCATCAAGCCAGCAGCAGGGGACTCTTAGCGCTCACCCGACTTCCGGCATTCTGGCGAATGGAATATTGACAGCTTGCATCCTGTCCACCGGTTAAACGTATGTAAACCATGGGTGGTGCATGCACAGATGCATTCTCACTATATTTTTTTAAAAAAATACAATGATATTTATGCTGAGGAGAATCACAGGGACAGTGCTTTATCACAACCTCTGTCCCTTCATGCAAGTTTTAACAAATTCAAGTGATTTTTCCTAAATGACAGTAGCAATGGGAATTTAGGCAAAAATATCACACTGCAACCACATTTTAGTGTTTATTCATTTAGCCTGGATTCTGTTTTCACAATGCCCCCAACATTATTTTCTCATCTCCTGAACATCTCAAGAAATACATTTTAAACAGTCTGAAGAGATGTTGTTCTGGCTAATGGGGGTCATTCCGACACGTTCGCACGCAGCGGATTATCGCTGCGGTGCGAACGGATCCAGAATGCGCGGCGGCCGCAATGCGCATGCACGATGTTGCCCGGCGACAGTGGTCGCCGAGTTGCATCGCGTCCTACAATGGAAGCGGTCGCAGAGCCGACCGCAAAGAAGATTGACAAGAAGAAGGCGTGCCTGGGCAGATCTGGATCGTTGGAGACAGTTTTCGGGGAGTGGTAAGGAAAACACAGGCGTGTCCAGCAGAACGGAGGGCGGATATCTGACGTCAAAGCCAGCTCCAGCTTGGCAGGGATCGTCGCACAGGGTAAGTATGTATAGGGCTGGTCTTCTGCTTGAATTTTTTTTAGCTTAGCAGGGCTGCACAAGCGATCGCAGCCCTGCTAAGCTAAAATAAACTCCCCCATAGGCATGTACTAGTTGATCACAGCAGCAGCAAAATGTTGCTGTCTGCGATCAACTCGGAATGACTACCAAAGACCAGCTCATGTGTGCAGCCATTGGCAAACACATAACTTTGTGCCCCATGTGACCTTTTCTTTCTTTTTATCAATGTAGTTTTGGCTGCCTAAATTTTCCGGTGTGTGATAATTTATCTGATGCAAAGGACCACTTAATTGGAAGCTTTTGTCCACTTTTTTGTTATATGGCACTAGGCCACTGGCTTGTTACATAAGTTGTCCTTTCAATCGTTTCTATAAATACTATATTCACGTTTTAGCAGGTTTACAAGTAATTTTGAATAATAACCTGACAAAACTAAGCATTGTCTTCATCATGAAGACATCTTTCCTGTCATAATATGTAGTACAGTAATGTACAAGGATGTTTCCATTTTACAAAGTCTTTCATCGAACCACTTCCATTTAATTTGCATGTTTTACCTTTCAAAATACTGAGACAGAGGGATCATCTGAGTGTGCTTCGTTTGTGGTTTTAATATTAGCAGTGGCCATACATTGGAAATCCCAGGGCTCGGTATTATGTGGAGCCTTTGCCAATTTGAAACACTCAAGCCTTCTGTCCTGACTAGCAGACAGATCAAATTCCCTGTGACAGGTGACAACAGCTAAGATTAATAGCATCTACCCAGGAATAAAAGTGCCACAAAGGTATGAATGTTTGTCTCAACATAACTTTTCATTATTCTTTTCTTCCATTTAACTTTCTCTCTAAGTGATAACATTTTTGTATTATAGTGTACCGTGAAAACATATTTGTAATCCATGTTAATTGGGGAGCTTGTCCTCTTCTTAGCTTGTCATTATCAGAGAAACGCAATCTGCCTCTCTCTCTGATTTGTAACTTTTAAACCAACTGTAGCTAGCAAACCCAGGAAATATAGATATACTGTACAGTGCATCCAGAAAGTATTCACAGTGCTTCACTTTTTCCACATTTTGTTGTTACAGCCTCATTCCAAACAGCCTGTTCTTATCGCACTGGAGGAGTAAGTCTTGGGTTGCGCACAGACTGCACACACTGGGTTTAGCAGCTCAGCTACACATGCGATTGCACACTTGCATGGCGAAAATACACTCCCCCTGTAGGTTGTGACTATCTGATCCCAGGACAGCAAAAAATGCAGCCCAGCGATGAGATCTGAATTAGGCCCATTGTCACACAGCAGTGGCAGAATTGAAAGTTGGTGCTATATGAAATTATCCTTGGTCCCTCCCTCCCTCCCTTATGTTGGATTTTAAAATAGACATTCACAGTTAAAGAATCCAAGCACTTCATAAACGGGCTGACACTTTTGTGGCTGAAGTGCTTGCTTTGTTTGGGCCTCCACAAGACAATTTTTTGGAAGGATTACCTACAAACACTAAATAGGAGGTTGATGATGAGGATGCTAATTAGAGTATAATATTGTAAAATAAATTTCATGTACTCGCTGAAAATTACATCATATGGAAGAGGTGCCTAGATGGCTAAGAAACCCACCTCTACTAACTTTGGCCTCACAAATGGAGCAGATGCCTTCACAAACATTGTCAGGATTTGGGTAAAAATAATCCCACACCCAAGAGGTGGCTATTTTGGTCTTATGCCAGGGCATCACAAATGGCTTTCTTTTTATCACGAGCATGAGCTGCAGCCACTGGTGGCTAACTTACACAAACAACATAATGAAAATCCTCATCTTCAGTGTCAGATAGTAGAGTACACACATATCCCCCTCATCTTGTTCCACTTCCACACATAAATCCTCAATTTCTATTATGCCCTCATCACCATCTTTACCTGTACTGCTCCCCACATGTGCAGATGGTGCAAAAATGGTGGAAGGATGTGAAAGAGGCTTCTCAATGAGGACAGTGTGAGAAATGTCAGACTCACACATAGATAGCTTGGACACCCCTAAACGATCCTCAGGAATGTTTGACGCTTCTGAACGCACAGTTTGTTCTACTACCTTAGTTGTTTTCATTTTTTTTTATAACTTTTCTAGACTAGTTGCAGAAACACACTCAGATATAAAGGCCAAGGCCGGAGATTTTCCTTGCCAATGCATGTGGTGAATGGTATGTTTGCAATTTTATGTTTTTTGCACCAAACCTTCCCTTTTATACGAAGTGTCTTTTTCTTTAACACTGTATATTGGGTTTTTTATTTTAGAGACCTTGGGCATCGGATTTAGTAAATAGCGTTGCTGGACTAGCATTGTCATCATGACTGGTGGCAGCAGCTGTTCCACTAGTATTCGGTTGCTCCTCTCTAAACTGATAGTTATCCATTTGTCAAGTTGCAGTTCACTGCGCGGATCACAGGGCTTATAGATGCATATGAACAAAATGCACTTCAGTAAAGCGCACCATTCAATAAGTACATAAACAATAGATATATTATATATATATATTTTTTTTTTCTATTTTTAAACTTACAGCTTGGTTCCATCTGTGTGGATCACAGGGCTTATAGATGCACGTGAATAAAATGCACTTCAGTAAAGTGCACCATCCAATAAGTACAAAAACAATAAATATATATATTTTATTTTTCTGTTTTTTACTTGCAGCTCAGTTTGAACTGTGTGGATCGTAGGGCTTGTAGATGCACAGGATATTGCAAACAAAGGACAGAAAACTGTGCTTCAAAACAATAGTGCTGCTAGGGTGGTCACCTCACCCTCAAGAACAGATTTTTTAAAAATTGGGTTTGCAGCCATGCGCACCTCTGGCAGAGGTGCGCACGGACGCAAAACCTATATTTTTTTAATTCGTAGATGCACAGGAACAAAGCACACTAAACAGTACCAACAATAGAAATATATATTTTATTTTTCTGTTTTTTAACTTGCAGCTCGGTTCAAACTTCGTGGATCAGAGGGCTTATAGATGCACATGGACAAAGCGCACAAAACAGTACAATTTAAAGCAGAGTATTGTGCAGCACACAGCAGCGTGCAACATGCCACCTATACACAGTCACTATACAGAACAGCCAGTATAGCAGGGTATAGCAGAGTACACAGCAGAGTGCAGCATGCCCCCTATAAACAGTCACTATACAGCACAGCCACTTGTAAGACTCTGGACACAACATAGCCAGTATAGCAGAATATAGCTACATAGTCTATAGTATACACAGTCACTATACAGCACAGCCAGTAGAGCAGAGTATAGCACAGTAAACAGCAGTATGCAGCATGCCACCTATACACAGTCACTGTACAGCACAGCCACTTGTGAGTCTGGACACAGCACAACCAGTATAGTCAGAGTCGGCCCTAGGCATAGGAAAACTAGACAAATGCCTAGGGCATTTGTTATGCCTAGGAGCACAAGCAGCTTCTGCTGATTAAAATGATATGCAACATGCCTATATTCTGTTTGTGACTGTGGCTGTATCTGCATACAAAATACAGTGTATTCCTGGAAATCACTGTAACATAGAACTTCGTATGCAGATACAGTCACAGTCGCACACACAATATAGGCATGCTGCATATCAGTTTAATCAGCAGAAGCAACTTGTGCACCCTAACCACATAGTAATGCAAATAAGATGCATTTTCATCAAAAAAAAGTGTCCATCATTAGCAGAGCTGCCATCTGATTCATGCCAGGCATCTCCTGCTGCATGGCGTATTGAGGCAAGATGTATGAGGTCACATCTGTATCCAAGCAGAGGCAGAGTTGTTTGGTGCATTATAAGTTAAAAATAAAAAGCACATTATATAATGAGCGCTGTGGAAATGAGCTGGTAAACTCCTTCTGTGTTTCCCTGACAGAATGTACTGGGGTCTATCCCTTACAGCCAGTGTAATGTGTTTGGTACACGTGTGTCGGCATATCTGAAGCTGAGTGCTCTGCCACAAATGGCTGTGGGAATGACTCTGTCGGCACCGCCGACTCCTAATGGTACTTGGTACATGGGAATAAGTGTCAACATGTCAGTAGATGTATGTTCTTCCCAAGAGAAAACTATATGGGAGACACAGATGTGTGGAGGTGACCCTGTCGGCACCAACAATATCTGACTGGGTAAAAATTGTCATGATAATGTGATGCATATCAGAAAGGGCTATACCTATATGTATATGTATGTATAGTAAGGTTGCATAGGTCTGTGGCATGAACACAGACGTAGTAATATTTATGGAGGGTGTCATATTCATAGAATAGATTTCCCTCAGACCCTTCGGGATCGCAAAAATTTTATTTTGCCCAGTTACTACTCCAAGAGATCGACACAAATACTGTTTCTTATGTCAACCATAATGTTTCCTGACTAGACCCACAAAATCGGCATTCAGTACATGTTTCATACACATTAATAACATATTAACGTCACTAGGGAGCCTGCTGTTCCTGTCAAAAGGGATATTTATATATGAGTTATATATATATATATGTATAGATATTTGTGTGTATAGGTGTATTTAAAGGTATATATATGTATATATGTATATATATATATAAAAAATTTATAATGAATGCTGAGGTAAAGTTATTCCTTCTCATGTGCTGAGCGGCCGTGACAAGATGTTTTCAAATCCTCAAGAGGATTCTGAGTGTTTATTCTTTTCCCGCCGTGGATAGAATAAAGTGAGAGTCACCCCCTGTTCTGCATGGGGCCCTGTCACAAAGGATCGTATGCAGGAAGATATGTGATACTCTAATTATGTGTCCGCGTGTACGTTGATTATACTTGCATTACGTGCGCATGGGGGAGTAGTTGTATGCAGGGTACTCCTTAAGTTGGGTCATATCTATAACATTGCAGCAGACTGCCGTGCGACCACAAGGGATACAGGACTCTTGGGTTCACGGGCCAATTCCATGGTGGTCTCGACTAGGAGGGCGTTGTGGATTCACCAATGGAATGCTGAGGCTGACTCGGAGAAGAACTGGAGTCTCTTCCCTATGAAGGTGAAACCTGGTTTGGGGATGGCCTTGTTAAGTTGATCTCGGCAGATACCACTGGTAAATCTACCTTCTTGCCCTATGTTCCCTCACAACGGTTGGTGACACATTATTGTAGGATGCAGTCATTTCTACCAAATAGATACGGATTTCCCTTTCTTTGCAGGTAGAGGAAGGTGAAAGATAAGAGGTCAGCAGTCTTTTCAAGTTCGCAGAAGCAGAAATCATCCTCTGTTTCTGCCACATCCACCGCATGACGCTGGGTCTATCTTGCGGGAGCCCACACCGGTGGGACCACGTATAATACTCTTCAGTCAGTCCTGGAATGGACATGGACCAGTGAGTTTAAGAATAGAGTCCCAAGGGGGACATACTTCAGTTTCCAGACGTTTCCCCTCACCGATTTTTTCAAATAGACCTTACCGATTCTCCTCTGGACGGGGACGTAGTATGCGACGCCATACAAGAGTTGTGTCAGGATCAGGTCATTGTCCTGCTGTCCCGGTCACAAAAAAAAAAAAAAAAAAGCTGTTATTCAAGCTTTTTCGTGCTCTCGAGACCGGACGGCTCGGTCAGAACAATCCTATCTCTAAAATCCCCAAAAAGTTTCTACTTAAGAAGTTGAACTACAAGCTGGAATCTCTCAGGGCAGGGATCTCCAATCTGGAAAAGGAGAAAGGTTGCCTAATTACTAGAGATGAGCGGATTCGGTTTTACTCGGTTTTACTCGGTTCTCAAAACCGAATCTTATTGGCTCACGGATGTCACGTGTTTTGGATAGCCAATAAGATTCGGTTTTGAGAACCGAGTAAAACCGAGTAAAACCGAATCCGCTCATCTCTACTAATTACGGTTTCTTCCGCATTAGGCTTACCTGGGTTTGCTATTCAGGATTGTCATTACCAATTCACCGGAGTGATGGCGGTATGATGGTTTTCCTTCGATAGTAAAAGAGTCATTATTATTCTGTACTGGGATGCTCTCCTGATTACGGTGAGGTCAAGAAACCAAGTGGTGCAAACCGTTGCATTCTCCCTGACAGTTCGTCAACAAAGTGGTTGGCTCCTGAACTTGCCAGAATCACTGTTGATCCCAACGACGTGGTTGTCGGCGTTGGAAATACTGTTAGACACAGAACTGTTGAGAGTTTGTTTCTTCCAGTGGAAAAAGCTCTGAGGATCCAGAGTCGGGTCAGATCTGCAACAGGGTCAATCCATCATTACATTCTGTTGATGAAAAAGATGGTTGCGGCCTATGAGGCCATTCAGTGTGCAGGTTAAATGCCAGAGTGTTTTTAGCTGGAATAGTTGGACAAGTGGTCCAGTTTCCACCTGGGATAATCCTGTTTTTTCAAGACCAGAATTTCACTCCTGTGGTAGCGGCGCAGTTCTCAAAAGCGCTGGTTAGGGTTCCAGGACTGGATCCTAGGGACCACGGATACATGCCTTAGAGGCGGGGGAGCTGTCACACAGGAGGAAAACTTCCAAGGAAGAGGGTCAAGTTAGGATACTTGTCGCCACATTAACGGTCTAGAGGTAAGGGCCGTTTATAACGGTTTTCTACAAACAAAAACCGTAGCAGCAATGGCAAAAGCCAGAAAGATTTTCCGCTGGGCGACGAAATCATATGCGCGCTCTGTCAGCGATGTTCGTTCCAGGAGTGTACAACTGGGAAGCAGGCTTCCTCGGCAGACACGTTCTCCATCCAGGAGAGTGGTGTTTTCATCCAGAGGTTTTCACAGAAGTGACAAGTCGTTGAGGGATTCCTAAAATAGACAAGATGGCATCTCGCCTCAATAAGAAGCTTCAGAGATATTGTTACAGGTCAAGGGACCTTTAAGCTATAGCAGTGGACGCCCTAATGACTCAGTGGGTGTTTCAGTCGGTCTATGCGTCCCCTCCGCTTCCATTTTTTTCCAAAAATGCTAAAGATCATAAGAAGAACAAAGGTTCAGGTGATCCTCATTGTTCCAGACTGGCTTAAGAGGACCTGGTACCCGGATCTTCAGGTGAACGCCGGATCCTAGCCGAGAGGATATTTCCAGTGAAGTCATCCCTACTTTTCTTCAGACCAGTAGAGGAGTAACGTAAAAACATTACCATCGTATTTGGAGAAAGTATGTGTTTTGGTGCGAAGCCAAGAAGGCTTCTACGGAAGATTCCAGTGGGATCGTTTTCTCCTTTTTTCACAAGATGGTGTGGATGCGGGTCTTAAGTTGGGCTCGATTAAGGTTCAGATTCAGCCTTATCGGTTTTATTCCAAAAACAATTGGCCTCCTTTACAAAAGTTCGATCTTTCGTAAAAGGAGTGTTGCACATCCAACCTCCCTTTGTGCCCCCCCGGAGCTCCATGGGGTCTTAACGTCGTGTTGCAGTTCCGGCAATCTCATTGTTTTGAACCTTTACGTAAGGTAGAGTTGTAATTCGTCACTTGGAAAGTGGTCAGGCTGTTGGCCTTGGCATCCGCAAGGCAGGTGTCTGAATCAGCGGCTTTATTCCACAAGTGCCCCTATGGAGTTGAGAACTCGTCAGCAATTTTCTGCCAAAAGTGGTTTCATTGTTTCACATGAACCAACCTATTGTGGTGCCAGTGGCTACTGAAGTCTTGATGGAATAGAAGTCTCTCGATGTGGTCAGAGCTTTGAAAATGTATTTCGCCAGAACGGCTCAGATTAGGACAACGGAGGCTCTGTTTGTCCTGTATGCTCCCAACAAGATTTGGGCTCCTGCTTCCAAGCAGACTATTGCACGCTGGATCTGTAATACGTTTCAGCAGGCTCTTTCTACGGCTGAATTGCCATTACCGAAATCGTGAAGACCCATTCTACCAGAAAGGTGGTTGCCCGAGGGGTCTTGGCATTATGGTTTTGCCGAGCAGCTACTTGGTCGGGTTTAAACACCTTTGCGAAGTTTACAAGTTTGATACCCTGGCTGATGAGGACCTTTTGTTGGGTTAATCGGTGCTGCAGAGTCATCCGCACTCTCCCGCCCGTTCTAGAGCTTTGGTATAAACCCCATGGTTCTTAAAGTGTCCCCAGCATCCTCTAGGACGTATGAGAAAATAGGATTTTAATACCTACCGGTAAATCCTGTACCCTTAGTACGTAGAGGATGCTGGGCGCCCTTCCAGTGCGTACTGTATCTGCAGTTATTGGGTATGGTTACACACGTGGTGTGTTGCGTTTAAGTCAGCCTGTTGCTGACGTTATTCATGCCGTGGCATGCGTTATGCTGTTATTGGTTGTGTTTACACACAGGTTGTGTTATGCTTTATGTCAGCATATTGCTGCATATTCTTCATGCCGTCGGCTGGTGTTCTATTGAATGCCATGTTCTGCGGCATACTGGAGGTGTGAGCTGGTAAGATGCTCACCATGGTTTAACAATAAATTATTTCCTCGAAATGTCCGTCTCCATGGGCACAGTTACTTAAACTGGAGTCTGGAGGAGGGGCATAGAGGGAGGAGCCAGTTCACACCCATTCAAAGTCTTAAAGTGCCCATGTCTCCTGCGGATCCCGTCTATACCCCATGGTTCTTGAAGCGTCCCCAGCATCCTCTACGGACTAAGAGAAAAGGATTTACCGGTAGGTATTAAAATCCTATTTTTTTACAATATACTTTATTACAGGTGAGGAGTGTTTTAATGTCAAATTGTAAGAATTCTAGTATCTCGTAAAATTTCTTCCGACAATGGGGGTAATTCAGAGTTGATCGTAGATGTGCTAAATTTAGCACATCTACGATCATTTACTCTGACATGCGGGGGGACACCCAGCACGGGGCTAATACGCCCCGCATGTCAGGTCCCACCTTTCCCGCACAGGTACAAAAGCTTCGCACAGCAGCAATGCTTTTGTACTGGTGGGTAGCTCCCTGCCAGCGCAGTGCCTGCGCTCTGGCAGGGAGCTACTGGCCGCGTCCAGGGTTGCAGCGGCTGCGTGTGATGTCACGCTGCTGCCGTGGCCCGCCCACCCAATGGTCCAAACACGCTACCGTTTTCCGGATCATGCCCAGCAAATGGCATTCTAACGCCATTGGCACACCCCCTCCCGCCCTCGCAAACCACCTCTGCCTGTCAATCAGACAGAGGCGATCGCAGCCCAGAGATGCTCATAGCATCAAACTGGGCTCCCGGGTGCGCATGTGCAGTGCGCCCACTGCGCGTGTGCACTCTACAAGAAGATTCAGACTGCGGTCGCTGCTGCTGCAGCGATCCAGTCTGAATTAGCCCCAATATTCCAGTGGATAATAGCCAGGGGAAGTAAAAAAGGTCTTCTACTATTTTATGCCCATAACAAAAGTGGATTGCTCTTAATCCTCTATTTTCTACATCAGTTCCATTTCCAGTAGCTGAACATGCTGGTGGGTCTGGGACTGGTTATGCTTTGGGGAGTGGGGGGTGTCACCAGAATCTTGTCCATGCATGCAACTTGTAGGCTATTAAATTTTCCCCATAGTGAGCTGCAATTTGGGGTGACTTTTTTGCACTTTCCACATGTGCATCTTCATGTTCACCTCCTTACATTGCATATCTTGTCCCCAAAAGTGGGAACATGGGGGGTCATTCCGAGTTGTTCGCTCGTTGACGATTTTCGCAACGGAGCGATTAAGGCAAAAATGCGCATGCGCATGGTTCGCAGTGCGCATGCGGTTAGTATTTTAACACAAAACTTACTAGATTTACTCACGTCCGAACGAAGATTTTTCATCGTTGAAGTGATCGAAGTGTGATTGACAGGAAGTGGGTGTTTCTGGGCGGAAACTGGCCGTTTTCTGGGAGTGTGCGGAAAAACGCAGGCGTGTCAGGAAAAAACGCGGGAGTGTCTGGAGAAACGGGGGAGTGGCTGGCTGAACGCTGGGCGTGTGTGTGACATCAAACCAGGAACGAAACGGCCTGAGCTGATCGAATCTGTGAGTAGGTCTGGAGCTACTCAGAAACTGCTAAAAAAATTCTGTTCGCAATTCTGCTAAGCTAAGATACATTCCCAGAGGGCGGCGGCTTAGCGTGTGCAATGCTGCTAAAAGCAGCTAGCGAGCGAACAACTCGGAATCACCCCCATGGTGCTAAAAAGGCCAATGGATACATTAGTATAGAACCCAAGGGCCTGCATGTCTACATATATAGCAGTTAGCAAATAAAACTTAATTATGTTTTACATTTTTTACATTGAACAGTTTCATTTAAAACAGACAGAAATAGCTTTTCTCAGGAATAGGCACAGGTAAGAGTATAATCTGTCTATACCTTTCAGGGATGTTTGTATTCACTGCATTCACACTGCGTCCATTCTATTTTATAATTACTTTAATATGGCTATTCTGGAAATTATGTTTAATATTACATTATCCCTTCCTACGATAGGCTTATAAAACATAACAATTACAATCCGGTTATATCACTTTATGCTACCTGAAATTTTATGCAGGTCCAGCTGAAAATCTGAATTAGAAACTAAAGGCATTGCTCACATGGATTCAAAAATGAATCATGACTGACACTCACTGCAAATAACAATTTCCTAACTACAAATTGAAGACTTTTTTTTCCAGTGAAAAACTCACAACTGACAATGATAAATCAGCTAGAAGATTTAAAAGAGTACAGCAGTCTTCTTTCAATGATAGGTTGTAAAATAAATCTCCACATAGTCACTGAAGGAAGGAAGTTTAGAAATCTCAAGGTGCCTTAATGTTTTCTAAAAAAAAAAAACACAGAAAAAAAAACCACCAACAAAAAACATACTGTGCTGGAAATATATATATGGAAATATATAAATGGAAATGGCTATGGAAATATATGAAGACTTTTTTTTCATGGTGCCAAGGACATATTTATAAAGGGGCAATAAAGAGATGTTAGTGCATCCAAGACTTGAGTGGGCTGGGGCAGTTCTTTTACATTACATATATGATATTCTTTTGGAGCTAAGGTGGGAGATGTCTAAAAAAAAGTTCCATTCTCAGTCATTGTTAAATAAAGACAAGAGACATTGGCCCTCATTCCGTGTTGATCGCTCGCTAGCTGCTTTTAGCAGCATTGCACACGCTGGGAGTGTATCTTAGCTTAGCAGAATTGCGAACAAAAAATTAGCAGTTCTGCTATTAAATATTTCCCTGCAGTTTCTGAGTAGCTCCAGACCTACTCCTAGATTGCGATCACCTCTGTCCGTTTAGTTCCTGGATTGACGTCACAAACACGCCCTGCGTTCGGCCAGCCACTCCCCCGTTTCTCCAGCCACTCCTGTGTTTTAGCCTGACATGCCTGCGTTTTTTAGCACACTCCCGGAAAACGCTCAGTTACCTCCCAGAAATGCCCCTTTCCTGTCAATCACTCACCGATCAGCAGAGCGACTGAAAAGCGTCACTCTGACCTGTGTAAAATTGCTTTGTTTGTTGTGAAATTACTTTGTGCGTGCGCACTGCGGCCCATGCGTATGCGCAGAAATGCAGATTTTAACCTAATTGCTGTGCTGCGAAAAAAAGTCGGCGAGCGATCAACTCGGAATGACCACCATTGCCTTTTCACGGACCATTATTAATCAAGGTAATACTTGCAATTAACCCTTTCCTTAACCTTATGAAATTATTACCAGTATAGTGATTAGTGTAAAGTTAATTTTTTTGTTACTTTTTAAAAATGTAATATGTTGCTAATGTACTGTATGCTGTCTTATGATGGACATACACTGAACGATAATCACTGAGTTCCAGCCGATGACAACACTTCTTAATTCTGTGAATTCACATGAACGATAATCACTCAGCACATGAAAACAGTTTAGCAATGATCATTTGTTTTCAAGCATGTTCAATAGTCCAGATGTTATTCCAATTTGACTGTATGCAGTAAACTGTCTATACATTGTGGCAGATGTATTAAGGCTGGAGAAGTGATAAGTGGGAGGTGATAACGCACCAGTCAGTCAGCTCCTGTCATTTTTCAAACGCAGCCTGTAACTTGACAGTTAGGATCTCACTGGCTAGTGTATTATCACCTTCCTCTTTAACACTTCTCCATGCTTGATACACCTGCCACACAGTTCAGTGAGTATGCGGTCAGCATACCGCTTGTCGGGATCCTTGCTGTCACAATACTGATCCCGACTGGGTTACCATACCACCGCCGGTATGCTGGCGAGAAAGGTGATTCCCCTTCTATAGGTGTCCACGACATGCATAGAGGGAGAATAGAACCTGTGGCGAGCTCGCAGCATTGTGAGCGCATTCGGCATCCCGTGCGGCGGCATAACATACCGATCCCGTTCAGTGTATGGAGGCATGGCTACTTCATTACACTGCTCAGCCCCACATTACCATTTGGTCGGAACGTCTGCAAAATCTTGCAGTGTATCGCCAGGATTCCTGAGGATTTACTAAGAGTGTTTACTATACTGTATGTCTATATTATATTCTGTTCTGTAACTTCCAGGTGGAGGTTAAACAAAGTGGGGCCTGATAGAGCGGTGGACACAACGGAGATATTTCTGCAGCAGAGTGATTATTTGCTACTGTGCATGCGTGAAAAGTCCTGATAATCCCTATGCGTTTTGGTGCATTGTGAATAATTTAGGTGCACAGCAGTTCCTCACATACTGTAGGGTAAGGTAAGAATCGTATCTCCAATGGTACATACAAAGTTTTCCCGTTGCTACACGGACTTTATCATGTATCTTCTCACAGGTTTGGACACATCACTTGCTCTTCTATCTGCAATAAGTCAGTGCAGAATGTGACCAGTGACCGGAACATCAGGGCTAGGTGATAACAGGTGCAATAGAGAGGCAGAATGTCCCAATATTGCTCTGGGTGACTGTTTAAATTGACAGAAGATTACCAAGTTGTATTATTTTTTGTATTTATTTATTTATTTAAATTGCACATAGAGTAATATGTGTCTGTACACCATTGTCTTGGTATAAGACAGGCTAGCATATGCATGCAGTAACTGCTCTGTAAATTATTGTACTGTATGGCTATTTTTATTGACAACAAGACACATTTCATCAAGCGTGAAGTACACTGGATTGGTCTGACCCAGGTTTTGAATTATGTTGCCCTTTGCTGTAATCTTCCTTAAGCTTGAACTGGATGACTGACCATGACCTCACATTTATCGACCCCTTGCTAGAAATTATTTGAAGTCTTTGAAGTCTATTTCATTGAAACGTTGAAAGAGAAATGGCTATACTAGCAGCTTAGTCCAACTCAAATCTAACATACAGACAGATACATCTAGATGGGTGAGCAACACCTGCAGATCAAAGCAATAAGCAATATATGCATGTATGTAGAGCAATGTGGGGCTCTCCAATCCACTGCCAGTATCATAGGAGCAACACAACTAGGCTTTAGCATACAATTGGGATGATGCTGAGTAGTACCCTGCTGCGACCATTTCAGTGTCTTTTGCATTCCTCTGGTGTACAAGCATGCATCTGCATATGCAAGGACTGAGGGCCTAATTCAAACCCGATCGCAGCAGCAACATTTTCCTCTAATGGGCAACACCATGTGCAGTGCAGGAGGGCAGATATAACGTGCAGAGAGAGTTAGATTTGGGTGGGGAGTGTTCAAAGTGAAATCTAAATTGTAGTGTAAAAATAAAGCAGCCAGTATTTACCCTGCACAGAAACAAAATAACCCACCCAACACTAACTCTCTCTGCACATGTTATATCTCTCCCCTGCAGTGCACATGGGCCCTCATTCCGAGTCGTTCGCTCTGTATTTTTCATCGCATCGCAATGAAAATCCGCTTAGTACGCATGCGCAATATTCGCACTGCGACTGCGCCAAGTAATTTAACAATGAAGATAGTATTTTTACTCACGGCTTTTTCATCGCTCCGGCGATCGTAATGTGATTGACAGGAAATGGGTGTTACTGGGCGGAAACACGGCGTTTTATGGGCGTGTGGTTGAAAACGCTACCGTTTCCGGAAAAAAACGCAGGAGCGGCTGGAGAAACGGGGGAGTGTCTGGGCGAACGCTGGGTGTGTTTGTGACGTCAAACCAGGAACGACAAGCACTGAACTGATCGCACAGGCAGAGTAAGGTTGAAGTTACTCAGAAACTGCTCAGTAGTTTGTAATCGCAATATTGCGATTACATCGGTCGCAATTTTAAGAAGCTAAGATACACTCCCAGTAGGCGTAGGCTTAGCGTGTGTAACTCTGCTAAATTCGCCTTGCGACCGATCAACTCGGAATGAGGGCCATGGTTTTGCTCATTAGAGAAAAATTTTGCAAGCACCTTTAGCTGCTGCAATACTGCTTGGTGCATTGCACCGGCACTATGCTAAAGGGGGGTACTCACGGAGAGATCCATGCTTAAAATCTAAGCAATCTGACTAGATTGCTTAGATTTTAAGCACAGATCACTCGTGTGTAGCCCCCTCAGCGATAGCGATGCGCGGCCCCGCACATCGCTATCGCCGCTGCTAGATTAAGCCTGCATGTAGGCCAATCTAGCAGGTCGCTCATTTCACCCGCTGGGTGAAATGAGCGGCCCCCGTCCTCCCCCCGCATCGCTCAGCACACATCGCCTGTGCTGAGCGGCGGGAGAGATGTGTGCTGAGCGGTTCGCTCAGCACACATCACTCCCGTGTATACCCCCCTTAAGTGTAGATTTTCCAGGTGTGTATGGATTCCAGTGTGAGTGATTAAGCGTTTGTGTACGCAACCACTTCAGAGACACTCCTGCGGCACTCCCATAACACACAAATAAGATAATCTATTTTCATGTGTCCGTATAGCTACCTCCCAGTCAGCGCCCTGGAACGCCCAATACATATCCGCATGCATGCCTCTGAAAGGGCTACTGAGACGCATTACAAACACAATCCGGATGCATGCACAGTAGAAAATAATCACTCAGCAGCGTCCCACATTGATATAGAGCGCAACTCATAATCAGGCCCAAAGGGACAATTCAGTTTTGAGCAATGTTAGCAATGTTGAGCCAGCTGTCTCATAACCGTGGCATCAGTTACCTGGAAGCCCAGGTAACTGATCTAGAGCGGACTGTTATGCAACGGAGGAGTATTCACAATCTCGAGCAAAGTTTAGATAGAGCGGTGGAGGAGTTGCAAGGGGGCTCACTGGTAGACGAGGATAATCAGGTAGACAGCTGGACCACGGTTTAAGGAAGAAGAAGAAGAAGAAGAAGAGGGGGAGTGGTAGACAGGACATCTACGATCTGCCAAACCCCAACAAATTCACCTGATTGGACGAAGATTCTGAGGATGGCAGTGAGGAAATGACGGAACCGGAGGAGACTGTTCCCTCTAGCAACCAGAGGAGCGGTCCCCCTGGTACAGATGAGAAAAAAGTTAGTGAGGTACCTAGTCAGATTGTGGTGGTAGTGGATTCTATTATCAGGAGCACAGACAGGGCAATCTGCTACCGGGACCGTGATCGCCATACAGTCTGTTGTCTTCTGAGTGCTCGGGTACGTCACATCGTGGACTGGGTAGATAGATTGTTGGGAGGAGCTGGTAAAGACCTGGCGGTCTTGGTGAATGTTGGCACCAATGACAAAGTTAGTGGTACGTGTGATGTCCTTAAGAAAGACTATAGGGAATTAGGCAAGAAACTTAAGGCAAGGACATCTAGGTTAATCTTCTCTGAAATATCACCAGTGCCACGCGCTAGCCCAGGAAGGCAGAAGGAGATTAGGGAGGTAAATGTGTGGCTTAGAGACTGGTGTAGGAAGGTAGGGTTTGGTTCTTGGAACACTGGGCGGACTTCTCAGTCAGGTGCCATCTATTTGTCACGATGGATTGCACCTGAATGAGGAGGGGGCTGTGGTGCTGGGAAGCAGAATGATTAGAAAGTTGGAGGAGCTTTTAAACTAGGAGCCTCGGGAGAGGGTTTAGCTAGAAGCTACAGTGAGAACAGTAAGGATGGGGGTAGTAATCAATTTGGGGGTGGAGAATGGGGGAGCGAAAGTTCAGCCGGCAAGGGCAAGGGTATTTGCATGGGTATTAACACTGAAAATACTGACACAGGTATTGCCCAAGATATTCCCAATTTATCACCTAATGATATGGCTCAACAATAAGGTATATAAAAATAGCACAAGGGAAGATACTAACATCAGGGGGGGTTAGAAAGTCTTAAAGGGTCAAATAGAGATAGTAGTAGGGAAGGCTGTATTAAGCATGATGGGGGTGGAAAGGGAGGGAAGAGAATAACAGCCGGTAAGGGTAAATCTAGTAAGGCACTTGTAAGTATAGATATGATACCATTAAAACAAACGGGCAAGGGAGATGATTACCTAAAATGTATGCTTGCAAACGCAAGAAGCCTATCAGGTAAAATTGGGGAATTGGAATGGCTTTTATCAGAATCTCAGTATGATATTATAGGTATTACGGAAACATGGTGGGATGACTCTCACGACTGGGTTGCGTATTTGGAGGGATTTTCTCTTTTCAGGAGGGATAGGGCTACCAAAAGGGGAGGAGCAGTATGTCTCTTTGTTAAACCATCTCTAAAACCAAACTTAATAGATGGTATTTACGAGGGGACTGGAGATAACGTGGAATTGCTATGGGTTGAGATCACAAGTGGGGGCACAGAAGCAAAGAAAAGAATCATTGGCACATGCTACAAGCAACCAGATATTAGCGTACATGATGAGGAACAACTCTTACTGCAAATTTAAAAAGCTGCGGGAATGGGGGACATCCTAGTGTTAGGGGATTTTAACTATCCGGATATAAATTGGAATAACGATTCATGAGTAAAAACTAGGAGCAGCAGATTCTTAAATACATTAAAGGATCAATAAGTCATCTCAATTAGTCGAGGACCCAACTAGAGTTAAACTATTCTGGACCTAGTTATTACCAGCAATGTGGATATTATATTAAACACTAAAGTTGGGGAGACCCTGGGAAACAGTGACCACTATATGATCACATTCAACATCAGTTTCAAGAAGCAAAGCTATAAGGGAACAACTAAAACATTTAACTTTAGAAAAGCTAACTTCAAAATGCTGAGACAGGCACTAAACGACATTGACTGGGAAGTTTTGTTTCATGGTAAAGACACATCGGAAATGTGGGTAGCTTTAAAAGGGTTGCTTGATAGCAATATTCACAAATTCATTCCCATGAGCAGTAAACGCAGGAGTACTAAACACAAGCCAATGTGGCATAATAAGGAGGTCAAAGAAGCAATGGCTAAAAAGAGGCATGCTTTCAAAACATTTAAATCTAATGAAGGGGAGGAGTCATTCCAGCATTATAAGGAATGCAATAAAAAATGCAAAAAAGTAATAAGGGCAGCTAAAATTGTAAATGAAAAGCAAATCGCTATAGAGAGTAAAACCAATCCTAAAAAGTTTTATAAATACATTAAAAGGAAAAGGATAAAGAAGGAGAATGTAGGCCCAATAAAAGATGAATTGGTAGCTTTGATAAACAATGATAAAATAAAACCTGAAATACTGAACAATTTTTTTCCCTCAGTGTTCACCAGGTAGGATCAGATAGTGAGAGTAGTGCATAACGATAGTGAAGGTAATTGCTCTTGGCTTGATGCTTGTTTAAGTGAGAAAGTAGTCCTGGAGAGACTAAGCAACATAAAGATTAATAAATCACCAGGACCAGATGGTTTTCATCTGAGAGTTATGATGGAGTTTAGGTCACAGCTTGCAAAACCCCTATACTTGATTTTCCATAGTTCAATTACATCAGGCATGGTACCAAGGATTGGCGCATAGCTGAAGTACTGTAGTGCCTTTATTTAAAAAGGAAACTAAAAAAAAATCATGGTAACTATAGACCAGTTAGTTTAACCTCTATAGTGGGTAAAATATTGGAAGGTATTTTGAGGACTAGCATATAGGATTATCTGCAGGTTAATAAGATTATTAGCAAAAGTCAGCATGGGTTTGTAAGGGGCAGATAACGGGTAACTAACTTAATTAGCTCTAAGAGGAAGTGAGCAAGAATCTTGACCAGGGAAAATCAGTGTATGTGGTGTATTTAGATTTTGCAAAAGCCTTTGATACAGTGCCTCGCAGGAGACTGATCATTAAATTAAGGGAACTTGGCCTAGGATATACTATTTGTACATGGATAGGTAATTGGCTGGATAACAGAGTACAATGAGTAGTGGTCAATGGGAGGTTCTCCAGCTGTGCACCAGTAGTCATCGGAATACCACAAGGGTCTGTACTTGGCACGCTACTGTTCAATATATTTATCAATGATCTATAAATAGGCCTGGAAAGCACAGTGTCAATCTTTGCAGATGATACTAAACTGTGCAAGGTAATTAAGTCAGAAAGCAATGTGGAGTCTCCTCAGAATGACTTATTTAAACTTCAAACCTGGGCATCTAAATGGAGAATGAGGTTCAATATACAAAAATGCAAAGTTATGCATTTTGGGACAAAAAAACACATGCATCCTATACTTTTAATGGGAAAAATATAGGGGTTACTGTGGTGGAAAAAAATTTGGGCGTGCTCATAGATAATACGCTTAATAACAGTACACAATGTCAAAATGCAGCAAAAAAGGCAAGTAAAGTGCTTGCGTGCATAAAACGGGGCATTGAGACAAGGGACGAGGATGTAATCCTGCCACTGTACAAATCATTGGTACGTCCACATCTTGAATATTGTGTTCAGTTTTGGGCATCGTATTATAAAAAAGATATCGGGGAACTAGAAAGAGTTCAAAAGTGAGCTACTAAATTGATTAAAGGGTTAGAGACACTGGAGTATGATGAAAGGCTAACTAGGTTAAATATGTATACACTAGAAAAGAGGCATCTAAGAGGAGACATTATTAATATCTTCAAATATGTAAAGGGTCATTACAAGGAGTTAGTAGGTGATTTGTTTATTAAAAGAACTCTGTATAGGACGTGTGGGCACTCACTGAGGCTAGAGGAGAGAAAATTCCGTACACAAAGTAGGAAAGGGTTCTTCACGGTAAGGACAATAAAGATTCGGAACTCACTGCCAGAAAGGGTAATAACAACAGACTCTGTAAATGCATTTAAGAACAGACTGGACAAATTTTTAACTGGAAAAAGTATCCAGGGTTATAGCATTTAACATAGTGACATTAATATCTGGGAGTGGTAAGAATCATAGTTGTCAATTGGTACTAAACCATTACTTCAGCAGGTGCATTATAATATGAACAGTTTAACACAGAATACAGGTTGAACCCGATGGGCATTTTGCCTCTTATCAATCTCACTAACTATGTAACTGTGACTTTAGAGATGTGTGGCAGGCACTTTTCATGTTTTGTGTTTTGGTTTTGGTTCTGGTTCAATGCTCGTGTTTTGGATCTGGATTGGTTTTGCCAAAACCACCCTTTCGTGTTTTGGTTTTGGATCTGGATGATTTTTTTTAAAAACATAAAAACAGCTAAAATCACATAATTTGGGGGTAATTTTGCTCCTACGGTATTAATAACCTCAATAACATTCTTTCCACTCATTTCCAGTCTATTCTGAACACCTCACACCTCACAATATTGTTTTTAGGCCAAAAGGTTGCGCCGAGGTGGCTGGATGACTAAGCTAAGCGACACAAGTGTGCGGCACAAACACCTGACCCATCTTGGAGTAGCACTGCAGTGGCAGACAGGATGGCAGATTTAAAAAATAGGCCCCAAACAGCACATCATGCAAAGAAGAAAAAGAGGTGCAATTAGGTAGCTGGATGGCTAAGCAAAGCGACACAGGTGTGCGGCACAAACACCTGGCCCATCTAGGAGTGGCACTGCAATGCAGACAGGATGGCACTTAAAAAAAAGTAGGCCCCAAACAGCACATCATGCAAAGAAGAAAAGAGGTGCAATGAGGTAGCTGTATGACTAAGCTAAGCGACACAAGTGTGCGGCACAAACACCTGGCCTATCTATAGTAGTGGCACTGCAGTTGCAGACAGTATGGCACTTAAAAAAACTAGCCCCCAAACAGCACATCATGCAAAGAAGAAAAAGAGGGGCAATGAGGTAGCTGTATGACTAAGCTATGCGACACAAGTGTGCGGCACAAACAACATGGGATGTGCTGAGATTTGCCCAGATGAAATAGACACGCACAATATTGGTGGCACAGGAGAGCATACCCCTAAACCACATACACACAGACATGGCAAAGCCTGTAAAATTAATTTGGATAATAATAACCTTTTAATTTGGAGCTATTATATTAATATGCAGCACAAGCGAGCATACCCCTCAACCACACAGGGCAAACCCTGTACAAATTATTTGGATAACAATATAAGTAATGTATGTAACCCTTTTATTTGGAGTAAATAATAGCACAGGACACCACCACTGGACTTATGGCAGCACAAGACACCACCACCGGACTGATGCAGCACAAGACAGCACCACTGGACTGGACTCATACAGCAGTACCCCTGGACTTATACGGCAGTACCCCTGGAGTTGTACAGCAGTGTCAAACAGGATGTCACTTTAAAAAACTAGTCCCCAAACAGCACAAGATGCAAAGAAGAAAATGTGGTGCAAGATGGAATTGTCCTTGGGCCCTCCCACCCACCCTTATGTTGTATAAACAGGACATGCACACTTTAACAAACCAATCATTTCAGCGACAGGGTCTGCCACATGACTGTGGCTGAAATTACTGGTTTGTTTGGGCCTCTCCTTGCACAAACTGGCTCTACAGAGGCAAGATATCGACCTCGTCCTCATCCTCCAATTCCTCACAACTTTCAGTGTGTACATCCTCCTCCTCACAGAGTATTAATTCGTCCCCACTGGAATCCACCATCACAGGTCCCTGTGTACTTTCTGGAGGCAATTGCTGGTAAAGATCTTCCCGGAGGAATTTATAATTCATTTTGATGAACATCATCTTTTCCACATTTTGTGGAAGTAAAATCCTACGCTGATCACTAACAAAGTTACAAGCTGCACTAAACACTCTTTCGGAGTACACACTGGAGGGGGAGCAACTTAGGTAAAATAAAGCCAGTTTGTGCAAGGGCATTCAAATTGCCTCTTTTCCTGACGGTATACATACAGACTGTCTGAAATGCCTACTTGGATGCTGTTGCTCATATAATCCTCTTACCATTTTTTCAATGGTGACAGAATCATATGCAGTGATAGCAGACATGTCAGTAATCGTTGGCAGGTCCTTAAGTCCGGACCAGATGTCAGTGCTCACTCCTGACTGCCCTGCATCACCGCCAGCGGGTGGGCTAGGAAATCTTATTCTTTTCCTCGCAGTCCCAGTTGCTGGAGAAAATTAAGGAGGAGCTGTTGACGGGTCACGTTCTGCTTGAGTTGACAATTTTCTCACCAGCACCTTTGAACCTCTGCAGACTTGTGTCTGCTGGAAAGCGAGATACAACATAGGCTTTAAACCTAGGATCGAGCACGGGGGCCAAAATGTAGTGCTCTGATATCAACAGATTGACCACCCTTGAATCCTGGCAAAGCGAATGAAGGGCTCCATCCACAAGTCCCACATACTTTGCGGAATTGCTCCATCTTAGCTCCTCCTTCAATTTTTCCAGCTGCTTCTGCAAAAGCCTGATGATGGGAATGACCTGAGTGAAGCTGGCAGTGTCTGAGCTGACTTCACATGTGGTAGTTTCAAAGGGTTGGAGAATCTTGCACAAGATGGAAATCATTCTCCACTGTGCTTGAGTCAGGTGCATTTACCTCCTTTTCCTATATCATAGGTGGATGTATAGGCTTGAATGGCCTTTTGCTGCTCCTCCATCCTATGATGCATATAGAGTGTTGAATTCCACCTCGTTACCACCTCTTGCTTCAGGTGATGGCAGGGCAGCTTCAGGAGTGTTTGCTGGCGCTCCAGTCTTTGGCACATAGTGGCTGAATGTCAATAGTGGCCTGCAATTTTTTGGGCCACAGACAGCATCTCCTGCGCTTTCCTCCTGTGTGAGGGGAGGAGAGCACAGCGAGCACCTCTCCTGCCCCTTAGTACTCAGTCTGGCCTCTGGAGTCTGGCAGCGGCATAAATGAGATGGTGGTTCATTAGCCAATCAGAGCTCGCAGAGTCGCAGCCGCAGCTCCTGGTTGGCTGCCGGTCCGTGAGCTCTGATTTGCTAATGAACCAGCACCTCATTTGAGATACACGCTGCCGCCGCCGGACTCCAGAGACCGCACTGAGCACTGAGGGCCAGGAGAGGCGCTCGCTGTGCTCTCCTCCCCTCACACGGCAGCAGCAACAATGGCAGCAATGAGTGGGGGAGCGGGGGGGATTTGCACTGTGGGGGCATATCTGGCACTGTGGCTCAGGGCATTTGTGTATCTGGCACTGTGGGGCATATGTGTATCTGGCAGTGTGGGGCATATATGTATCTGGCACTGTAGGAGCATATTTGGCCCTGTGGGGGCATATATGTATCTGGCACTGTAGGAGCATATTTGGCCCTGTGGGGGCATATCTGGCACTGTGGGGGCATTTGTGTTTCTGGCACTGTGGGGCATATGTGTATCTGGCACTGTGGGGGCATTAGTATCTGGCACTGTGGGGGCATTTGTGTATCTGGCACTGTGGGGCATATGTGTATCTGGTACTGTACGAGCATATCTGGCACTTTGGGGGCATTTGTGTATCTGGCACTGTGGGGCATATGTGTATCTTGCTCTGTGGGGGCGTATTTGTATATGGCACTGTGGGGGCATTATTTATTTATATATTAACAGTTTGTTATATAGCGCAGTAAATTCCGATGTGCATTACATTTGGAAATAACGATATATCAAAACTGGGTAATAATAAACAGTCATAGAGGTAGGAAGGCCCTGCTCGCAAGCTTACAATCTATAGGGAAATAGGCATGGATACACAAGGATAGGTGCTATCTGTTGCAGAGTCATCTGCCGGATTCCAAAGGTTGTTGGTGGGCTGTATGATATGGTCACAAAGCATGATGAACCGGGGTCGAGGAAGGGAAAGTGAAGAATGAGAAGACATGTGAGGATATGTGTGGACTGTGCAGAGTGGATGCAATTTGATGGGAAGGTTTATGAAAATTATGTGGGCGGTTCTGGAATTTGATACGCTTGCCTGAAGAGGTTAGTTTTCAGGGGCATATTTGTATCTGGCACTGTAGGGGCATATCTGGCACAGTCAGGGCATATGTGTATCTGGCACTGTGGGGGTGTATCTGGCATTGTGGAGGCATATCTGTATCTGACACTGTGGGAGCATATCTGGAACTGTGGGGGCATATGTGTATCTGGCACTATTGGGGTCATATGTGTATACGGCCCCCCCATATGTGTATCATGCTCCCATTTTCATTGGACACTAAGACATTTTTTCTATTTGCACCACTGCCTATAACACACACAGACAGGGCCGTAACTAGTTGTGTGCAGTGTGTGCTCTGCATATAGCGCTGCAGGGTAGGGTGCGCTGTTGGCAGCATTTGTCAATTATCAATTATCTAATTACTTTCACTTCCAGCTTCCCCTCTTTTTGAAGCCCAGCATCTCCTGATCACTCCTATCTCCTACCCCCACCCCTTTTGTCGCTAAAACCTATACAGCATTCATGGACTTACTTGATAGCTGTGTTGTTAAGTCGCACGGTCCTTTATTACATTTCAGAATGCTGATGTCCCATTGATGTGTGAACCCGTTGCCTATGGCATTGCAGTCGAACATATTATTTATTGAGCTATCTGCCCTTGCATAGAAAGCTAGAGAATTCCAAGCTGGAGAGTTTTAACTATTTGAAGCTTACCTTGTACTTTGCGAAGGGTGTTGCGACTGGGCAGTAGTAGCAGCAGGGCAGTAGTAGTGTTAGTCTGCAAGGGATTGGCTGTGTGGCTGCACACTGCATGGATCTGCTCAGTTATGGTGCTGGTTATTTTATTTTTTACGGGGTACAGGTAGCTTCATATAGTTAGAAATCTCCACATTTTTATGTGAGATTAAGTGGCTCAATGGGAGGAGTGTTTGGCTGGGATGCAGCAGGTTGTGGGTTTGAGTCCTGGGTGTGGCAGTATATTGGATGTGGCTGAATGGCAGCAGGCTGTCGGGTTGGGTGCATGAATGTGGTATATAGAGAATTTGTGTCCAAATCCATTTTCTTGCAGTGTTCTGTAAGTGTGTGTGTGCGTGTGTGTGTGTGTGTGTGTGTGTGTGTGTGTGTGTGTGTGTGTGTGTGTGTATATATATATATATATATATATATAGTATACAGTAGTGTACATATATATATTCAGTATATGTATATATATATGTGTGTATACACATACATACACTATATATACTGTATATGTGGGGGGCTGGGGCGGCATCATAGCATGGGCTTTCTTTGGGATCAGTTTTGTCATGCCCCTTCCCCTTGAGGCATAAGCCTTATGTCCCTATTGGAAAATGCGGGAGGGGTGCGCCAATTCTCTTTCTGGCACTGGGCACCAAAATGTCTAGTTACGGCTCTGCACACTGAGCTCAAACTTTTTTAGCAGTGAAAGATGGTGATCATGAGGACAGTGACATGGGGCCCTGGGGAGGCATCAAAACTGGATAAATACATTGGGTGAAACTTCATTTGAGTAAAAAAAAAATCTCTTTTAGACCCAATCCATTAGATCCACTCTTTGTTTTACTGCCATTATATTTTGATTTATTTATTTATTTATTTATTTTTAAATACCTAATTTATTGAGTATTTACAAGTATGCTGTTGATGAAAAAAAACAACTTCAAAATAACTCTTTAAAATAGTTCTGAAGTCTTACGAAGCATGGAATAACACAAGGTACACTATGTAATAGCCACTATTTCATGTTTTTGTATAGAGTAAATTCTTAGCGCTTACTATAAAGCCCTTGTAAAGAGAGTCACGCTGGAAATAATGACCCCTGAAAAGAGCAATTCTTTTTTAGACCTTTAATGTTGCCAAATCATGGCTTCTAAAAAGCCACTTACAGAACTATTTACAAAATGATAAGTAATCGGATGTCAATCATTTTTAGTGTTTACTGTCTTATGTGGTGCTACGTGCCTTAGGACAAACACAAAGGTGGCAGGGTTCTGTAGAAAAGCTGCATGTCATTTCAACCCTGCAATTATCTAGGTTCTTTCAGGAATACTGCACATAATGTCAGATCTTTAAAACTTTTCAAAAGGGGCAATGTTTTCTCAGAGTTGTATTAAAATAACTCGGATATGCAGCCATAAAACTTACTTGTTGTATTTGCTGCAAAAGTTTTCTTTTTGCAAATGAAGTGGGAGATATATCAAAGCTTGGAGAGAGACAAGTTGAAAGAAATAAAGTACCAACCAATCAGACTGATTGGTACTTTATCTCTCTCCGCCTTATCTCTCTCCGAGATTTGATAGTAGTTGGGTTTTTTTTGTCATTACACAAGTGAAATAAAATCACATAAAAATGTAATTATATTTATACATGTAGGAAGTCTTTTCTGAAGAGACTGCACAATCCAGCACATGTAGCAAAGCTTGCGGGTAGCAACACCTACATTTACCCACAGCAGCTATTTGCTGCAACGTTAAATTTAGAATAGCATTATAATACACAAGCAAGTGATGTAAATATATTCAGAAACTCCTTTAAATAATATCTGCATAAACCGTGAGTTCAGACATAACGTGAAATCAATGATTTCTGATGACATACTGAACTGTCATTTCCGTGTTCATTAGGTTAACTTGGGTATAAGAAACAAAGCATCTCAGCTGTAAAATGGTATCCAGATGCTAGGTCGACCTGGAAAAGGTTGACAGTCAATAGGTTGACCACTAATGGTCGACAAGGTCAAAAGGTCAACATGGACAAAGGGTCTACGTGTCAATGGTTGACACAGGTAAAAGTCAACGTGACTTTTTTTAAAAAATTTTATGTTTCTTTACCTTTTTCGTACTTTACAATTCACGTGGACTATGATTGGAAATAGTAACCTGTGCCAAGCGCAGTGATCATGGAGCGAGGCACCTTGCCTGAAATGAGGGGATGCTGTGAACTAATTGGGGTTCCCGGTCACTTTACAGAGCAAATAACACCACAAAATGTAAAAACCTCACGTCGACCTTTTCCTGTGTCTAACTTTTTCGGGTGTCGACCTTGTGTCTGTTGACCTTATCCTGGTCAACCTAGAAATCCATATCTCTGTAAAATATTATGGGTATTATAAGACCCCTAAGATTTCTCTGAGCAGTCTAAAAGCACTCATTCAACAACAGCTCCGCTGTCTCTTTCTCCCCCTACATTCAGTTTCTATGCCAATCCTGCCACTTACACCTTGATAATATTTTCAGAATCAGGCCCTTTCTCACCCTGGTTTTCACTAAAACTCTCATTCACAAGTTTATCATTTATTGACCTCAATTTTGGAACCAACTTCTCTCATCCTGCAAAACCCATGGCTCAGCTCAATTAGGGGCCGAATTATCACCATCTGCTTCTGATGATGCCTAGTCGCAGCATCATCGGGGTATTTTTTTCATATAAAATATCCCATTGTCCTGCTGCGCATGCACCGCTGTCCGTCGCTACCTCCACCACAGGGATCTCCCCCCTCGCGACTACACTTGCGCTGCAAACAGCCCCCCCTTATCCCCGTGGATTTATACTTACCAGTCCCAGGAGCCAGTGTCCGTTGATTCCAGGAGGCTGCCGGGCACTGGTTCCTGCTTCTGTGGTGTGACCGCCGGTGCTGTAAAGTGAGCTGCCATTTTGCAGCCGATTCCTTGCGGCTCTGCAATTCTTCACAAACATAAAGCAGGACCACAATACATTACAAATCATACAGTTTAAAATAAAAAGGAGAAAAACTGATACTGGCGGTAATACAAGGGTCTACAGTGAAGAGGCAGGATTTTCTTCTTCCATAACTGTCTTTGCTCAGTAGCGGTATGCCCTCATATGACTACATTACCCTTTGATAAGCTGACAGAGATACTTCTTTTATGGTCACTCCTTTACATCACTGACTTGTAGTCTTCAAGTTCTGGTCATTTATGCCCTATGAGAACATGTCCATACCTGAACCTAGTTTTGTCTTCACATTCATCATAAGATAAATATTGTAAAAGTGCCTACTGATCACTGTGCCTTTTTCCAGATTGGGCAGAACATTAATTACAGCTGGCTCAATTTCAGCATGCTCAGAATGACAGCTGGAGCTGGATGCATCAGCACAAGGCTTGGCTTTGACTCCCCATAAACTGTCCAACCCCTGCCAATGCCAACTCTGTATCTAACAAACAAAACGCCATCCTCCCTATTCACACCCTTACTTGATCAGCACCATTTCCCTATATTATTATAAAAACAAATTGTTTTTAGGGTACTAAAATATCAACATACTGTAAATAAATGATTAAAATGTTATACTGCCCATACACCTAAATATTTATGGTCAGATCTGGATGGTTGGAATGAAAACCTGGTAATGGATGAGCGCAACTGACAGTTAGCCATTTGCTCCTACATGCCGTAAAATTGACAAAAATAGACATGGATATAGCCAATTTGTCTGATTGACCATTTTTGTCTGTTTTCCAGTGTTTGGGAGCCAATGGTCAGTTGTCATTTGCTCTCATCCGTTACCAATGAGTATGGAACTCAAGGTCAACACCAATTAGGTTGACACCCATTAGATCGACACCCATTGGTTAACAGTGGGTAGGTCAACACTAGAAATAGGTCGACACGGCCATTAGGTCGACATGAATAAGGTCGACATGAAAAAAGTTTGACATGAGTATTTAATTTTTTTTTGGTGTCGTTTTCTCCGTCAAGAGACCAGGTACCCCAATTTGTGTACCACATCCTCTTGCATGGCTCGCTTCACTCGCCATGCTGCGAGCAAGGTGCCTCGTTGCACTCGTCACAGGTTACCGTTCCCAATCGTTGTCCACATGAATCGTACAGCGTGAAAAAGTGCCCCAAAAAAGTGACAAACTCATGTCGACCTTTTTTCATGTCAACATTGTTTATGTCAACCTAATGGATGTGTCGACCTTTTTCTAGTGTCAACCTATCCACTGTCGACCAATGGGAGTCAACCTAATGGGTGTCAATCTAATCGGTGTTGACCTAGAATGCAGATACTTTACCAGGTTTTCATTCCAACCAGCCAGATCTGACAATAAATCTGTAGGTGTATGGTCAGCTTAATTTTGCTCATAAATATTAGCAATGACAGTTACAAAATACTGTATTTTATTATTATTATTATTATTATTATTAGTATTATTATTTTTCTTATATACTGCCAGCATAGTCTGTTGTGCTTTATAATTGGTAACAAATTACAAAACAAACAAAACCAACAGCAGTGATAGTGCTGTATTTAAATGTAGCAGGAGGCATCTATTACATGCCGAATATTGTTTTTCTCTGACGTCCTAGTGGATGCTGGGGACTCCGTAAGGACCATGGGGAATAGACGGGCTCCGCAGGAGACTGGGCATTCTATAAGAAAGATTTGGTACTATCTGGTGTGCACTGGCTCCTCCCTCTATGCCCCTCCTCCAGACCTCTGTTAGATTTCTGTGCCCGGCCGAGCTGGATGCACACTAGGGGCTCTCCTGAGCTCCTAGAAAGAAAGTATATGTTAGGTTTTTTATTTTACAGTGAGACCTGCTGGCAACAGGCTCACTGCAACGAGGGACTAAGGGGAGAAGAAGCGAACCTACCTGCTTGCAGCTAGCTTGGGCTTCTTAGGCTACTGGACACCATTAGCTCCAGAGGGATCGACCGCAGGACCCGTCCTTGGTGTTCGTTCCCGGAGCCGCGCCGCCGTCCCCCTTACAGAGCCAGAAGCATGAAGATGGTCCGGAAAATCGGCGGCAGAAGACTTCAGTCTTTACCAAGGTAGCGCACAGCACTGCAGCTGTGCGCCATTGCTCCTCATACACACTTCACACTCCGGTCACTGAGGGTGCAGGGCGCTGGGGGGGGGCGCCCTGAGCAGCAATAAAAAACACCTTGGCTGGCAAAATAACCACAATATATAGCCCCAGAGGCTATATATGTGGTAATTACCCCTGCCAGAATCCATAAAAAAGCGGGAGAAAAGTCAGCCGGAAAAGGGGCGGAGCCATCTCCCTCAGCACGCTGGCGCCATTTCTCCCTCACAGTTCCGCTGGAAGGAAGCTCCATGACTCTCCCCTGCAGTCTACACTACAGAAAGGGTAAAAAAGAGAGGGGGGGCACTAAATTTAGGCGCAGTATAACTTATAGCAGCTATAAGGGGACATAATTCAGTTAGTCCCTGCATTATATAGCGCTCTGGTGTGTGCTGGCATACTCTCTCTCTGTCTCCCCAAAGGGCTTTTGTGGGGTCCTGTCTCCTTAAAGAGCATTCCCTGTGTGTGTGCGGTGTGTCGGTACGGCTGTGTCGACATGTTTGATGAGGAGGCTTATGTGGAGGCGGAGCAGATGCCTATAAATGTGATGTCACCCCCTGCGGGGCAGACACCGGAGTGGATGGATTTATGGAAGGAATTACGTGCAAGTGTGGACTCCTTACATAAAAAATTTGACGACATGCCAAATGCGGGACAGCCGGCTTCTCAGCTCGTGCCTGCCCAGACAATTCAAAGGCCATCAGGGGCTCTGAAACGCCCACTACCTGAGATGGCAGACACAGATGTCGACACGGATACTGATACCAGTGTCGACGACGATGAGTCAAATTTAATGTCCACTAGGGCCATTCGTTGCATGATTGAGGCAATGAAAGAGGTATTACACATTTCTGATATAAACCCAGGTACCTCAAAAAAGGGTATTATGTTTGGGGAGAAAAAACTACCAATAGTGTTTCCCCCATCTGAAGAATTAAATGAAGTGTGTGAAGAAGCGTGGGCTTTCCCCGATAAAAAATTGGTGATTTCAAAAAAATTACTAATGGCGTTCCCTTTCTCGCCAGAGGATGGGTCACGTTGGGAAACTCCCCCTAGGGTGGATAAAGCGCTCACACGCTTGTCAAAAAAGGTGGTACTACCGTCTCCGGATACGGCCGCCCTAAAGGAACCTGCTGATAGAAAGCAGGAGGCTATCCTAAAGTCTATATATACACACACTGGTGTTATACTGAGACCAGCTATTGCTTCAGCGTGGATGTGCAGTGCTGCTGCTTGGTCAGATTCCCTGTCGGAAAATATTGACACCCTAGACATTGACACTATATTGCTAACCGTAGAGCATATAAAAGACTCAGTCTTATACATGAGAGATGCACAGAGGGAGATCTGCCGGCTGGCATCTAGAATAAGTGCATTGTCCATTTCTGCTAGGAGAGGCTTATGGACTCGGCAGTGGACAGGGGATGCAGAGTCGAAAAGGCACATGGAAGTTTTGCCTTATAAGGGTGAGGAGTTATTCGGGGATGGTCTCTCAGACCTTGTTTCCACAGCAACAGCTGGGAAGTCAGCATTTTTGCCCCATGTCCCCTCACAGCCTAAGAAAGCGCCGTATTATCAGGTACAGTCCTTTCGACCCCAGAAAAACAGACGGGGAAAAGGCGGGTCCTTTCTGTCTAGAGGCAGAGGAAGGGGAAAAAAGCTGCAACACACAGCAGGTTCCCAGGAACAAAAGTCCTCCCCCGCTTCTTCCAAATCCGCCGCATGACGGTGGGGCTCCACAGGCGGAGCCAGGTACGGTGGGGGGCCGCCTCAAAAATTTCAGCGATCAGTGGGTTCGCTCACGGGTGGATCCCTGGATCCTTCAAGTAGTATCTCAGGGGTACAAGCTGGAATTCGAGGCATCTCCCCCCCCCCCCGCCGTTTCCTCAAATCGGCCTTACCGACAACTCCCTCGGGCAGGGAGGCTGTGCTAGAGGCAATTCACAAGCTGTATTCCCAGCAGGTGACAGTCAAGGTACTCCTACTTCAACAAGGACGGGGTTACTATTCCACACTGTTTGTGATACCGAAACCGGACGGTTCGGTGAGACCCATTTTAAATTTGAAATCCTTGAACACATACATAAAAAGATTCAAGTTCAAGATGGAATCGCTCAGGGCGGTTATTGCAAGCCTGGACGAGGGGGATTACATGGTATCCCTGGACATCAAGGATGCTTACCTGCATGTCCCCATTTACCTTCCTCACCAGGAGTACCTCAGATTTGTGGTACAGGATTGCCATTACCAATTCCAGACACTACCGTTTGGACTGTCCACGGCACCGAGGGTGTTTACCAAGGTAATGGCAGAAATGATGATACTCCTTCGAAAAAAGGGAATTTTAATTATCCCGTACTTGGACGATCTCCTAATAAAGGCGAGGTCCAAGGAGCAGTTGCTGGTCGGAGTAGCACTATCTCGGGAAGTGCTACAACAGCATGGCTGGATTCTAAACATTCCAAAGTCACAACTGGTTCCTTCTACACGCTTACTGTTCCTGGGGATGATTCTGGACACAGAACAGAAAAAAGTGTTTCTCCCGCAGGAGAAAGCCCAGGAGCTGTCATCTCTAGTCATAGACCTCCTGAAACCAAAACGGGTATCGGTGCATCACTGCACACGAGTCCTGGGAAAAATGGTGGCTTCATACGAAGCAATTCCATTCGGCAGGTTCCATGCAAGGACCTTCCAGTGGGACCTCTTGGACAAGTGGTCGGGATCGCATCTTCAGATGCATCGACTGATAACCCTGTCTCCAAGGACCAGGGTGTCTCTACTGTGGTGGCTGCAGAGTGCTCATCTTCTAGAGGGCCGCAGATTCAGCATACAGGACTGGGTCCTGGTGACCACGGATGCCAGCCTTCGAGGCTGGGGGGCAGTCACACAGGGAAGAAATTTCCAGGGACTTTGGTCAAGTCAGGAGTCGTCCCTACACATAAATATTCTGGAACTGAGGGCCATTTACAATGCCCTAAGTCAGGCAAGGCCTCTGCTTCAAAACCAGCCGGTTCTGATCCAATCAGACAACATCACGGCAGTCGCCCATGTAAACCGACAGGGCGGCACAAGAAGCAGGATGGCGGTGGCAGAAGCCACAAGGATTCTCCGATGTGCGGAAAATCACGTACTAGTACTGTCAGCAGTGTTCATTCCGGGAGTGGACAACTGGGAAGCAGACTTCCTCAGCAGACACGACCTACACCCAGGAGAGTGGGGACTTCATCCAGAAGTCTTCCTACTGTTGGTAAACCGTTGGGAAAGGCCACAGGTGGACATGATGGCGTCCCGCCTCAACAAAAAGCTAAAGAGATATTGCGCCAGGTCAAGGGACCCTCAGGCGATAGCCGTGGACGCTCTAGTGACATGGTGGGTGTACCAGTCGGTTTATGTATTCCCTCCTCTGCCTCTCATACCAAAGGTACTGAGAATAATAAGAAGGCGAGGAGTAAGAACGATACTCGTGGTTCCGGATTGGCCAAGAAGAGCTTGGTACCCAGAACTTCAAGAAATGATATCAGAGGACCCATGGCCTCTACCGCTCAGACAGGATCTGCTACAGCAGGGGCCCTGTCTGTTCCAAGACTTACCGCGGCTGCGTTTGACGGCATGGCGGTTGAATTCCGGATCCTAAAGGAAAAGGGTATTCTGGAGGAAGTCATTCTGGAGGAAGTCATTCCTACGCTGATAAAAGCCAGGAAAGAAGTGACCGCAAACCATTATCACCGTATTTGGCGAAAATATGTTGCGTGGTGTGAGGCCAGGAAGGCCCCTACAGAGGAAATTTAGCTGGGTCGTTTTCTGCACTTCCTACAGTCGGGAGTGACTATGGGCCTAAAATTGGGTTCCATTAAGGTCCAGATTTCGGCTCTGTCGATTTTCTTCCAGAAAGAACTGGCTTCACTGCCTGAAGTTCAGACTTTTGTAAAGGGAGTGCTTCATATTCAGCCCCCTTTTGTGCCTCCTGTGGCACCTTGGGATCTCAATGTGGTGTTGAGTTTCCTGAAATCACATTGGTTTGAGCCACTTAAAACTGTGGATTTTAAATATCTCACGTGGAAAGTGGTCATGTTATTGGCCTTGGCTTCGGCCAGGCGGGTATCAGAATTGGCGGCTTTGTCATGTAAAAGCCCTTATCTGATTTTCCATATGGATAGGGCAGAATTGAGGACTCGTCCCCAGTTTCTCCCTAAGGTGGTATCAGCTTTTCACTTGAACCAACCTATTGTAGTGCCTGCGGCTACTAGGGACTTGGAAGATTCCAAGTTACTGGATGTAGTCAGGGCCTTGAAAATTTATGTTTCCAGGACGGCGGGAGTCAGGAAGACTGACTCGCTTTTTATCCTGTATGCACCCAACAAAATAGGTGCGCCTGCTTCTAAGCAGACTATTGCTCGCTGGATTTGTAGCACAATTCAGCTGGCGCATTCTGCGGCTGGATTGCCGCATCCTAAATCAGTAAAAGCCCATTCCACAAGGAAGGTGGGCTCATCTTGGGCGGCTGCCCGAGGGGTCTCGGCTTTACAACTTTGCCGAGCTGCTACTTGGTCAGGGGCAAACACGTTTGCAAAATTCTACAAATTTGATACCTTGGCTGAGGAGGACCTTGAGTTCTCTCATTCGATGCTGCAGAGTCATCCGCACTCTCCCGCCCGTTTGGGAGCTTTGGTATAATCCCCATGGTCCTTACGGAGTCCCCAGCATCCACTAGGACGTCAGAGAAAATAAGAATTTACTCACCGGTAATTCTATTTCTCGTAGTACGTAGTGGATGCTGGGCGCCCATCCCAAGTGCGGATTGTCTGCAATACTTGTATATAGTTATTGCTTAACTAAAGGGTTATTGTTGAGCCATCTGTTGAGAGGCTCAGTTATATTTCATACTGTTAACTGGGTATAGTATCACGAGTTATACGGTGTGATTGGTGTGGCTGGTATGAGTCTTACCCGGGATTCAAAATCCTTCCTTATTGTGTCAGCTCTTCCGGGCACAATATCCTAACTGAGGTCTGGAGGAGGGGCATAGAGGGAGGAGCCAGTGCACACCAGATAGTACCAAATCTTTCTTATAGAGTGCCCAGTCTCCTGCGGAGCCCGTCTATTCCCCATGGTCCTTACGGAGTCCCCAGCATCCACTACGGACTACGAGAAATAGAATTACCGGTGAGTAAATTCTTATTTTTTACACTGATGGTGACCTCCAAAGAGCTTGTAATCTATAGGCATTGATACACAAGGATGAATGCTATACACTGTACTGCATTGGCCCAGATGGATTGCAGAGGCTCTTGGTAGGCTCTAGGAAACACTATCTGTACTTGGCTAAGTAATTGGCTGGCTAACAGGGAACAGCGTGTGGTGATTAATGGGATGTTTTCTGACTGGGTTCTCAGTACTCAGTGGAATACCGCAGGGTTCAGTACTCGGGTCATTACTATTTAACATATTTAATAATGACCTAGGAGTGGGTCTGGAAAGCACAATGTAAATATTTGCAGATGATACTAAACTGTGTAGAGCACAGGTTCTCAAACTCGGTCCTCAGGACCCCACACGGTTCATGTTTTGCAGGTCACCTGTAGATTTTTAAAATGTGACAGTTGGTGATACACAGTGCAGCTGCTGGGTGACATGGAAAACGTGAACCGTGTGGTGTCCTGAGGACCGAGTTTGAGAACCACTGGTGTAGAGTAATTAATTCAGACATGGATGTTCAGTCTCTACGGAAGGTCTTATTTAAACTGGAGGTTTGGGTAGACAAATGGAGAATGAGGTTCACTATAGAAAAATGTACAGTTATGTCACTTTGGGGCTAAGAACAATAGGGCAGCCTATAAATTAAATGGGGAAGTTGTAGGGGAAACAGTAGTTGAAAAAGATTTGGGGGTGCACATCGATAATAGACTTAGTAGCTTTACACAATATCAAAATGCAGCAACAAAAGCAAATAAGGTGTTAGGATGCATAAAACGGGGAATTGAGACAAGGAATGAGAGTGTAATCCTGCCACTGTACAAATCATTGGTACGGCCACACCTTGAATATTGTGTACAGTTCTGGACACTGCACTATAAAAAAGATATCTTGGACCTTGAAAGGGTTCAGAGGCGAGCCACCAAACTCATCAAGGGGTTAGAGGCACTGGACTATGAGGAAAGGCTTATTAGGTTAGATATGTATACACTCAAAAAGAGGTGTCTAATAGGAGACATTATTAATATTTACAAATATTTAAAGGGACAATACCAGGATCTATCAGGCGATTTGAACAAAATATCCAAGGATAAAGCATTTACAGGAAGAGAATGTTAGAAAAAGCATGAATTATAGCTGTTATTTAGACTTATAAACATAACTTAATCTGGGTCATTATAGTTAACTAGTAACATACAGAGTAGTGCAGTAGAATTATAATACAGGTTGAACTCGATGGACATTTTGCCTTTTTTCAACCACATCTACTATGTTACTATGTAAGACCGAATCACACAGCAATGTTGGCCCAAGGTCAGCGGGATGTGTGAGTGAAGAAAGCTCGAGCATAAGTAAAGTTATGTCTGGACTGTATAGTGGGGATGTACAGTAATTGGATTAAACAATGTTTGAGGTTATGGGGTTGGCTTAGAGATGTGCACTTGAAATTTTTCGGGTTTTGTGTTTTGGTTTTGGGTTCGGTTCCGCGGCCGTGTTTTGGGTTCGACCGCGTTTTGGCAAAACCTCACCGAATTTTTTTTGTCGGATTCGGGTGTGTTTTGGATTCGGGTGTTTTTTTCAAAAAACACTAAAAAACAGCTTAAATCATAGAATTTGGGGGTCATTTTGATCCCAAAGTATTATTAACCTCAAAAAACATAATTTCCACTCATTTTCAGTCTATTCTGAACACCTCACACCTCACAATATTATTTTTAGTCCTAAAATTTGCACAGAGGTCGCTGGATGACTAAGCTAAGCGACCCTAGTGGCCGACACAAACACCTGGCCCATCTAGGAGTGGCACTGCAGTGTCACGCAGGATGGCCCTTCCAAAAAAACACTCCCCAAACAGCACATGACGCAAAGAAGAAAAAAAGAGGCGCAATGAGGTAGCTGTGTGAGTAAGATAAGCGACCCTAGTGGCCGACACAAACACCTGGCCCATCTAGGAGTGGCACTGCAGTGTCACGCAGGATGGCCCTTCCAAAAACACTCCCCAAACAGCACATGACGCAAAGAAAAATGAAAGAAAAAAGAGGTGCAAGATGGAATTGTCCTTGGGCCCTCCCACCCACCCTTATGTTGTATAAACAGGACATGCACACTTTAACCAACCCATCATTTCAGTGACAGGGTCTGCCACACGACTGTGACTGAAATGACGGGTTGGTTTGGACCCCCACCGAAAAAGAAGCAATTAATCTCTCCTTGCACAAACTGGCTCTACAGGGGCAAGATGTCCACCTCATCATCATCCTCCGATATATCACCGTGTACATCCCGCTCCTCACAGATTATCAATTCGTCCCCACTGGAATCCACCATCTCAGCTCCCTGTGTACTTTGTGGAGGCAATTGCTGCTGGTCAATGTCTCCACGGAGGAATTGATTATAATTCATTTTAATGAACATCATCTTCTCCACATTTTCTGGAAGTAACCTCGTACGCCGATTGCTGACAAGGTGAGCGGCGGCACTAAACACTCTTTCGGAGTACACACTTGTGGGAGGGCAACTTAGGTAGAATAAAGCCAGTTTGTGCAAGGGCCTCCAAATTGCCTCTTTTTCCTGCCAGTATAAGTACGGACTGTCTGACGTGCCTACTTGGATGCGGTCACTCATATAATCCTCCACCATTCTTTCAATGGGGAGAGAATCATATGCAGTGACAGTAGACGACATTTCCGTAATCGTTGGCAGGTCCTTCAGTCCGGACCAGATGTCAGCATCAGCAGTCGCTCCAGACTGCCCTGCATCACCGCCAGCGGGTGGGCTCGGAATTCTGAGCCTTTTCCTCGCACCCCCAGTTGCGGGAGAATGTGAAGGAGGAGATGTTGACAGGTCGCGTTCCGCTTGACTTGACAATTTTGTCACCAGCAGGTCTTTGAACCCCAGCAGACTTGTGTCTGCCGGAAAGAGAGATCCAAGGTAGGTTTTAAATCTAGGATCGAGCACGGTGGCCAAAATGTAGTGCTCTGATTTCAACAGATTGACCACCCGTGAATCCTTGTTAAGCGAATTAAGGGCTCCATCCACAAGTCCCACATGCCTAGCGGAATCGCTCCCTTTTAGCTCCTCCTTCAATGCCTCCAGCTTCTTCTGCAAAAGCCTGATGAGGGGAATGACCTGACTCAGGCTGGCAGTGTCTGAACTGACCTCACGTGTGGCAAGTTCAAAAGGTTGCAGAACCTTGCACAACGTTGAAATCATTCTCCACTGCGCTTGAGACAGGTACATTCCACCTCCTATATCGTGCTCAATTGTATAGGCTTGAATGGCATTTGCTGCTCCTCCAACCTCTGAAGCATATATAGGGTTGAATTCCACCTCGTTACCACTTCTTGCTTCAGATGATGGCAGGGCAGGTTCAGGCGTTTTTGGTGTTGCTCCAGTCTTCTGTACGTGGTGCCTGTACGCCGAAAGTGTCCCGCAATTCTTCTTGCCACCGACAGCATCTCTTGCACGCCCCTGTCTTTTTTTTAAAAATTCTGCACCACCAAATTCAAGGTATGTGCAAAACATGGGACGTGCTGGAATTTGCCCATATTTAATGCACACACAATATTGCTGGCGTTGTCCGATGCCACAAATCCACAGGAGAGTCCAATTGGGGTAAGCCATTCCGCGATGATCTTCCTCAGTTGCCGTAAGAGGTTTTCAGCTGTGTGCGTATTCTGGAAACCGGTGATACAAAGCGTAGCCTGCCTAGGAAAGAGTTGGCGTTTGCGAGATGCTGCTACTGGTACCGCCGCTGCTGTTCTTGCGGCGGGAGTCCATACATCTACCCAGTGGGCTGTCACAGTCATATAGTCCTGACCCTGCCCTGCTCCACTTGTCCACATGTCCGTGGTTAAGTGGACATTGGGTACAACTGCATTTTTTAGGACACTGGTGAGTCTTTTTCTGATGTCCGTGTACATTCTCGGTATCGCCTGCCTAGAGAAGTGGAACCTAGATGGTATTTGGTAACGGGGGCACACTACCTCAAGAAATTGTCTAGTTCCCTGTGAACTAACGGCGGATACCGGACGCACATCTAACACCAACATAGTTGTCAAGGCCTCAGTTATCCGCTTTGCAACAGGATGACTGCTGTGATATTTCATCTTCCTCGCAAAGGACTGTTGGACAGTCAATTGCTTGGTGGAAGTAGTAAAAGTGGGCTTACGACTTCCCCTCTGGGATGACCATCGACTCCCAGCAGCAACAACAGCAGCGCCAGCAGCAGTAGGCGTTACACGCAAGGATGCATCGGAGGAATCCCAGGCAGGAGAGGACTCGTCAGAATTGCCAGTGACATGGCCTGCAGGACTATTGGCATTCCTGGGGAAGGAGGAAATTGACACTGAGGGAGTTGGTGGGGTGGTTTGCGTGAGCTTGGTTACAAGAGGAAGGGATTTACTGGTCAGTGGACTGCTTCCGCTGTCGCCCAAAGTTTTTGAACTTGTCACTGACTTATTATGAATGCGCTGCAGGTGACGTATAAGGGAGGATGTTCCAAGGTGGTTAACGTCCTTACCCCTACTTATTACAGCTTGACAAAGGCAACACACGGCTTGACAAATGTTGTCCGCATTTCTGGTGAAATACTTCCACACCGAAGAGCTGATTTTTTGGTATTTTCACCAGGCATGTCAACGGCCCTATTCCTCCCACGGACAACAGGTGTCTCCCCGGGTGCCTGACTTAAACAAACCACCTCACCATCAGAATCCTCCTTGTCAATTTCCTCCCCAGCGCCAGTAACACCCATATCCTCCTCATCCTGGTGTACTTCAACACTGACATCTTCAATCTGACTATCAGGAACTGGACTGCGGGTGCTCCTTCCAGCACTTGCAGGGGGCGTGCAAATGGTGGAAGGCGCATGCTCTTCACGTCCAGTGTTGGGAAGGTCAGGCATCGCAACCGACACAATTGGACTCTCCTTGTGGATTTGGGATTTCGAAGAACGCACAGTTCTTTGCGGTGCTTTTGCCAGCTTGAGTCTTTTCATTTTTCTAGCGAGAGGCTGAGTGCTTCCATCCTCATGTGAAGCTGAACCACTAGCCATGAACATAGGCCAGGGCCTCAGCCGTTCCTTGCCACTCCGTGTGGTAAATGGCATATTGGCAAGTTTACGCTTCTCCTCCGACAATTTTATTTTAGATTTTGGAGTCCTTTTTTTACTGATATTTGGTGTTTTGGATTTTACATGCTCTGTACTATGACATTGGGCATCGGCCTTGGCAGACGACGTTGCTGGCATTTCATCGTCTCGGCCATGACTAGTGGCAGCAGCTTCAGCACGAGGTGGAAGTGGATCTTGATCTTTCCCTAATTTTGGAACCTCAACATTTTTGTTCTCCATATTTTAATAGGCACAACTAAAAGGCACCTCAGGTAAACAATGGAGATGGATGGATACTAGTATACTTATGGATGGACCAGCGACTGCCGACACAGAGGTAGCTACAGCCGTGGACTACCGTACTGTGTCTGCTGCTAATATAGACTGGATGATAATGAGATGAAATTAATATATATATATATATAATATCACTAGTACTGCAGCCGGACAGGTATATATATTTATTATGTAATGACTGATGACGGACCTGCTGGACACTGTCAGCTCAGCAGCACCGCAGACTGCTACAGTAAGCTACTATAGTAGTATGTATCAAGAAGAAAGAGAAAAAAAAAAACCACGGGTAGGTGGTATACAATTATGGATGGACCAGCGACTGCCGACACAGAGGTAGCTGCAGCCGTGGACTACCGTACTGTGTCTGCTGCTAATATAGACTGGATGATAATGAGATGAAATTAATATATATATATATATCTATAATATCACTAGTACTGCAGCCGGACAGGTATATATATTTATTATGTAATGACTGATGACGGACCTGCTGGACACTGTCAGCTCAGCAGCACCGCAGACTGCTACAGTAAGCTACTATAGTAGTATGTATCAAGAAGAAAGAGAAAAAAAAAACACGGGTAGGTGGTATACAATTATGGATGGACCAGCGACTGCCGACACAGAGGTAGCTACAGCCGTGGACTACCGTACTGTGTCTGCTGCTAATATAGACTGGATGATAATGAGATGAAATTAATATATATATATATATATATAATATCACTAGTACTGCAGCCGGACAGGTATATATATTTATTATGTAATGACTGATGACGGACCTGCTGGACACTGTCAGCTCAGCAGCACCGCAGACTGCTACAGTAAGCTACTATAGTAGTATGTATCAAGAAGAAAGAGAAAAAAAAAACCACGGGTAGGTGGTATACAATTATGGATGGACCAGCGACTGCCGACACAGAGGTAGCTACAGCCGTGGACTACCGTACTGTGTCTGCTGCTAATATAGACTGGATGATAATGAGATGAAATTAATATATATATATATAATATCACTAGTACTGCAGCCGGACAGGTATATATATTTATTATGTAATGACTGATGACGGACCTGCTGGACACTGTCAGCTCAGCAGCACCGCAGACTGCTACAGTAAGCTACTATAGTAGTATGTATCAAGAAGAAAGAGAAAAAAAAAAACACGGGTAGGTGGTATACAATTATGGATGGACCAGCGACTGCCGACACAGAGGTAGCTACAGCCGTGGACTACCGTACTGTGTCTGCTGCTAATATAGACTGGATGATAATGAGATGAAATTAATATATATATATATATATATATATAATATCACTAGTACTGCAGCCGGACAGGTATATATATTTATTATGTAATGACTGATGACGGACCTGCTGGACACTGTCAGCTCAGCAGCACCGCAGACTGCTACAGTAAGCTACTATAGTAGTATGTATCAAGAAGAAAGAGAAAAAAAAAACCACGGGTAGGTGGTGTACAATTATGGATGGACCAGCAACTGCCGACACAGAGGTAGCTACAGCCGTGGACTACCGTACTGTGTCTGCTGCTAATATAAACTGGATGATAATGAGATGAAATTAATATATATATATATATATAAAATCACTAGTACTGCAGCCGGACAGGTATATATATTTATTATGTAATGACTGATGACGGACCTGCTGGACACTGTCAGCTCAGCAGCACCGCAGACTGCTACAGTAAGCTACTATAGTAGTATGTATCAAGAAGAAAGAGAAAAAAAAAAACCACGGGTAGGTGGTATACAATTATGGATGGACCAGCGACTGCCGACACAGAGGTAGCTACAGCCGTGGACTACCGTACTGTGTCTGCTGCTAATATAGACTGGATGATAATGAGATGAAATTAATATATATATATATATATATATATAATATCACTAGTACTGCAGCCGGACAGGTATATATATTTATTATGTAATGACTGATGACGGACCTGCTGGACACTGTCAGCTCAGCAGCACCGCAGACTGCTACAGTAAGCTACTATAGTAGTATGTATCAAGAAGAAAGAGAAGGAAAAAAAACCACGGGTAGGTGGTATACAATTTTGGATGGACCAGCGACTGCCGACACAGAGGTAGCTACAGCCGTGGACTACCGTACTGTGTCTGCTGCTAATATAGACTGGATGATAATGAGATGAAATTAATATATATATATATATATATATATAGCAGTGGAAATAAGTGCGGCACTGGGAGTCTTGTAATTGAAGTGAAGCAAAGCCGTGTCTTTATTAGATCTACGTTTCGGGGACGCAGCCCCTTCGTCAGGATGCTACAGTAAGCTACTATAGTAGTATGTATCAAGAAGAAAGAAGAAAAAAAAAACACGGGTAGGTGCGGTATACATATACAATTATATATATATTATATACAATTATATATATATATATATATATATATATATATATATATATATATATATTAAACTGGTGGTGATTAATTAAACTGGTGGTCAGGTCACTGGTCACACTATCTGCAACTTGCAAGTAGTACTCCTAAGCAGACAATCACAATATATACTGGTGGTCAGTGTGGTCACAATGGCAGTGTGGCACTCTGGCAGCAGAGTGCCAGCAAAAGTGTGCACTGTACGTTAAAATATGTACTCCTGCTCTCAGACTCTAACTGCTCCCCACTGTCTCCCCCACAAGTCAGATATACAGTCACACTATCACTTCAGCAAGTAGTAGTACTCCTCCTAATGCTCCCCAAAATTACTAAAGTAAATAATACTGTGTCTCTCTCTACTCTAGTCTCACTCTCTATAAACGGAGAGGACGCCAGCCACGTCCTCTCCCTATCAATCTCAATGCACGTGTGAAAATGGCGGCGACGCGCGGCTCCTTATATAGAATCCGAGTCTCGCGATAGAATCCGAGCCTCGCGAGAATCCGACAGCGGGATGATGACGTTCGGGCGCGCTCGGGTTAACCGAGCAAGGCGGGAAGATCCGAGTCGCTCGGACCCGTGTAAAAAAACCTGAAGTTCGGGCGGGTTCGGTTTCCGAGGAACCGAACCCGCTCATCTCTAGGTTGGCTCTGGAATTTGATAAGCTTACCTGATGAGGTGAGATTTCAGGAGATGCTTGAAGTTTTGGAGAGTAGAGGAAAGTTTTATTGTGCTTGGGAGGACATCCCACAGAGAGGAGATAGCCCAAAAAATGTCCGGTCTCCATAAATAGGAGCAAGTAATGCGTGTGAATGAGAGACAAAGATTTTGCGCAGGGCAGAGGGGTCAAACTAGCAGCTATTTTGAAATAAGCATAGAGATGTATATTTGTCTAGTTTGGTTGATAGCCCTCATGTGCTTTGCCTTTGCTTACTTATATTATCATCTACATACTCCCTACAACGGCACATAACTCTTGGTTTCTGCCGCCCTGATGCTTATCTGAGCGTTTGACCACTGATGCAGAAATATTTATATACCATGTACTTGTCCTGTATTGTCTTCACTGACATGCAGTGCAGGTCCACGGGGGGCCCAAACACCCTGCACCCATTATTTTTAATATTTACCCTCAGGAGTCCCGCGGCACAGAAATCAATAGGAAAATGGTGCTGTGGCATTTTTCCAGTGTTTCGCACATGTCCTGTAGAAAATCACTGGAAAAATGGCCACCATGCCTTTTTTCAGAGATCTGCGCATGCGCTGTAGACTCTGGGACAGTGCTAGGGTTCCCTAGGGATCCTGGTGCCCAGGGCTAAGTGCTGCCAGATAGAGAAGAGGGAGCCTAGATGAATCCTGCACATGGGCCTCCTCCTCTCTAGAAATGCCCCTTGTACTGTAAGTCATTATTTTTCTTGCTTTGCTTATTTGCGGAACCCTTGTGGCACCATATAAATAAATGTTAATAATTGAAAAAATAACAATAAGTACAGTATATATATTTTATATTGAATTCAATAAAACACAGGTAACTAATATAAGGACTTAAGGAGCAAAATAGCAGAACATGAACATTTTGCAGGGAAGATCAGTTTATTAATGAAAGTATAGTTCTGCAGTAACTAAATCTAACTCCAAAAAAATAGTATATACAAGCAAAAATGTTTAAGGAATAAGAAATGCATAAAAATCTTAGCCATAATAGCAGGCTCTTCTACAGTATACTATATGTTACCATATTGCTCAAAGATTAATTCAAGTTTCATGAATTTCTTTTGGAAAGAGGATCTATTTGGAATAGGATCAATTTCCAATCCAAAAGTGGAATAGAAATTCACATCAAATGCAGCACAGAATGAAACAAAATTGTCCAGAACTCACAAGTACAACTATTTTATAGATTGCTATGTTTTTTACGAAATGGGGATTAAAGTATGTTATTGTAGACAAACATTGTAGCTGTCAAAAAATCCTGTTAGAAAGAGATTTCTGAATGTCAAGCAGTGAGCAAACGTAGTGATGGGAGCAATGCATTCCGAGCACACACTCATCCCCCCAACACCTCGCAGCAGACAAATCTCATTTGGTAAAAGTTTTAGCGCTTACATCAGTCACCAAAAGGATAAAGACAAATCTGCTCTAACTGCAAAATTTGGACATTGGATAAGAATTGGCAAATCTGCCATCATCTAACAGAGCAGATCAAAATAATGCATCTTTACAATAACAAAGATTAGAAAGAATAAATTGCTTTGCAATTTACTAGGCAGAATGCAGCAATATTCATCTGATTTTGCAAATGTATTGCCTGGTACAGAGTTACATGAAAATATGAATGCAGATGGATCATGAGATTTGCTAACAAACTGGGCATGTGTGGCATACTTGGGCAGCAGTGCTGAGTCGTACACATCTAAGTGGCTGGTTACTCTTAGCTAAGTGCATTACTGGACAGCACTGGGGACACACTGGGACATTTACATGTAGGCAGAGTTGTAGGCTAGTAAGAGGTGAGTGTATGCAGAGCTCTGTCTGATTTCAGTTGGCTCTCCTGCGCCAATGAGGCTAGGGCACATGCAGATAACAGTGATGTCAGCTAAACTCACATGCTGAGGGCTGGTGATGCAACGGTCGCATAGATGCAGCCGAGTCAGAATGCAGATGGCTGTTCCATGGATTTACGATCACGGAAAGCAGCCAGAATTAAAAACGATTTAGGTGCGACTAGAATGAGGCCTTTATTGTTTATCTTCCTGTAATGCACACACTTCATTTTATCTCTACACCAAAGTAACAAAAATAATAATAATTAAAACAAAAATACAATTTACTATTTGTTAAAAATTATTATATTTCAATGTATTATTATTTATCATACTTGTCTCTCATTTACTATGAATTCCTGTCTAGTGACATAGCAATGTTATCACATGAAAAGGCAATACTACTTGACACAAAAAAAAAGAATTTTGATCCTTTTCGTTTTGGAAAATGATAAAATACTTAAGTTCACTGTTCCATTTTTTTTTATTATTTTTTTAACTAGGCAATTAATTTTGTTTTACATCAATGTAATATATATTAGGTGGGCTTTAAATAATACCATAAGCCAAGGATCTCCACAGTCGGTTCTAACTGTCCAAGTTTTAAGAATATCCATGCTTGTGCACAGATGGTATAATCAAACTGACTGAGGTACTAATTAAGTCATCTTTTCTTAAGCATGGATATTATTATTATCCTTTATTTATATGGCGCCACAAGGGATCCGCAGCGTCCAATTACAGAGTACATAAACAAATAATCAAGCAGGAAAACAGCAACTTACTGTTGACGACAATATAGGACAAGTACAAGGTAAATAAACATAGCTACATCAGCAGATGACACTGGAATAAGTATCAGGTGGCAGAAGACTGCTGGATTTGGTGCAGTTGAATATTATTAAAGTAAGAAAAGGATAAGCACATGAGGGAAGAGAGCCCTGCTCGTGAGAGCTTACATTCTAAAGGGGAGGTGTAGACAGACAGGGGTGAGACAGATGGGGTACTTAGAGAGCGTGGAACAGAGGTTTAGGATGAGATTTGGCTGGGTTTGGTGAAGAAGTGGGTTTTGAAAGCCCGTTTGAAGTTTTGTAGAGAGGTGGAGAGTCTGAGGGGGAGAGGTAGGGAATTCCAAAGAAGTGGTGCAGCACGTGAAAAATCTTGGAGGTAGGAGTGGGAGGAAGTAATCCGTAGGCAGGAGAGTCGGCATGTATTAGCAGAGCGAAGAGGATTGGTGGGAGTGTAAAGGGAGATAAGGTCAGAGATGTTGATGGGAGAGGAGTGGGTGAGGGCTTTGTAAGCAAGTGTGAGAAGCTTGAAATGGATTCTGAAAGGGAAGGGGAGCCAGTGAAGGTCTAGTAAGAGAGGAGAGGTGGACGTAGTGCGTTTGGTGAGGAAGATGAGCTGGGCAGCAGCATTGAGGATAGATTGGAGTGGAGAGAGGTATTTGTTAGGAATGCCAGTCAGGAGGAGATTACAGTAGTCCAGTCTGGAGATGACCAGTGAGTGGATAAGAGTCTTAGTAGCATCCTGGGTCAGAAAGGGTCTGATCCTGGAAATATTTTTTAGATGAAAATGGCAGTTTGTGAGAGGTGCTGAATGTGTGGTTTGAAGGAGAGGGAGGAGTCAATGATTACTCCAAGACAGCGAACTTGGGGGCTAGAGGAGATAGTAGTGCCATCAATAGATAATGAGATTGAAGGAGGTGAGGTTATGCGGGAGAGAGGGAAGATGATCAGCTCAGTCTTAGACATGTTAAGTTTAAGAAAGCGCTGGGACATCCAGGAAGAGGTAGCAGAGAGACAGTTGGAGATACGAGTGAGGAGAGCAAGGGAGAGGTCTGGAGAGGAAAGATAGATTTGAGTGTCATCAGCATAGAGATGATATTGGAAACCAAAAGAACTAATGAGCTTACCTAGTGAGGACGTATAGAGAGAGAAGAGAAGAGGACCAAGGACAGAACCTTGGGGTACCCCTACAGTTAGTGGAAGTGAGGGGGAGGTGGAGTCATGAGAGGAGACAGAGAATGAACTGTCAGAAAGGTAGGAGGACAGCCAAGAAAGGGCAGTGTCACGCAGACCAATGGAGTGAAGGATTTGCAGTAGGAGAGGATGGTCAAAAGCAGCAGAGAGATCCAGTAGAATAAGTAGAGAGTAGTGTCCCTTAGATTTAGCAGCATGGAGGTCATTGCATACTTTTGTATGGGCAGTTTCAGTGGAGTGGAGAGGACGGAAGCCAGACTGGAATGTGTCAAGCAGTGAGTCTGAGGAAAGAAAGGAAGTAAGGCGATTGTAGACAATACGCTCAAGGAGTTTGGAGGCAAAAGGGAGGAGAGAGATGGGTCGGTAGTTGGAGAGAGTGTTTGGATCAAGGGTAGCTTTTTAAAAATAGGAGAGATGAGTGCATGCTTGAAGGCAGAGGGGACAGTGCCTGATGAGAGGGAGAGATTGAGAAGGTGGGAAAGATGGGAACAAGCAGAAGGAGAGAGGTAGCGGAGGAGGCGGGAGGGGATAGGGTCAAGTGGGGAGGTGGTGAGGGGACAGGAACGAATGAGGGCCATGACTTCCTCTCCAGATGCATGGGAGAATGATGTCAGAGTTGGTGCGAGGGATGGGGAGGGTTGGTAAGGGATGGGAGAAGGCTGGTTACTGATGGTCTGGTGTGATGTGATGTCCTGACTTATGAAGTCAATTTTGGATGTGAAGTAAGTGGCAAAGTCAAGAGCAGAGAGTGAGGATGGGAGACGAGGTGGAGGTGGGCAGAGGGTGAGAGTGGTAAAGAGGCGCCGGGGGTTGGAAGACTGGGAGGAGATGAGGTTCTTGAAGTATGACTGTTTAGCAAGAGAAAGGGCAGCACTGAAGGATGAGAGCATAAGTTTGAAATGGAGAAAGTCTGCCTTAGAGCGTGATTTCCTCCAGTGTCGCTCAGCAGTACGTGAGCATTTTTGCAGATATCTGGTGCATTTGGTGTGCCAGGGTTGAGGTGTTAATTTGCGAGGGTGAATAGTGGTTGGTGGAGCAACAGAGTAAAGAGTAGAAGTAAGGGATGCATTGTATGTGGAAGTGGCTTGTTCAGGGCATGAGAGAGAGAGAATAGGAGAGAGAAGTGAGTCAAACAAGGAGGAAAGGAATGTGGTGTCAATAGCTTCAATGTTACGCTTAGTGATGGTAGCCTTAGGAGGTAGAGATGGGGAAGTCGAGAGAGATAGGTTAAAGGAGAGCAGGTGGTGGTCAGAGAGGGGAAATGGGGAGTTGGAAAAAGCAGAAATATCACAGCGGTGAGTGAAGACCAGATCCAGTGAGCTCCCATTCACATGGGAGGGTGAGGAGGTCCACTGGGAGAGACCAAGTGAAGAGGTGAGGTTAAGGAGTTTAGAGGCAGGGGATGGTGTGGGGATGTCAATAGGGATGTTGAAATCGCCTAGGATAATGGAGGGAATGTCAGAAGAGAGGAAGTGAGGAATCCAGGAAGCAAAGTTGTCGATGAATTTGCAAGCAGTGCCAGGGGGGCGGTAAATGACAGCTACTCTAAGATGTACTGGTTGGAAGAGGTATATAGTTTGGACCTCAAATGTAGAGAATGTAAGGGATGGTTCTGGTGGTATGATTTGGTAGGAGTAACTAGAAGGTAAAAGGACCCCAACACCACCCCCATGGTGACCCCCAGGTCGGGGGTGTGTGTGTGTGTGTGTGTGTGTGTGTGTGTGTGTGTGTGTGTGTGTGTGTGTGTGTGTGTGAGACCCCCAGCAGAGAGAGCAGCAGGAGAAGTAGTGTCAGAGGGCGTAATCCAAGTTTCAGTAATGGCTAGTATGTGTAGGGAGTTGGAAATGAAAAGGTCATGAGTGGGGACCAGTTTGTTACAAACAGATCTGGCATTCCAGAGGGCACAGGATAGGGGGTAAGAGTTTGTGGGAGAGATGTGAATGAGATTATCAGGGTTTCTGTAGCGATGAGGTGAGATTAACTTTGAGGGCAGGGATGATGAGAGAGTGGTAATGGTGCGGGTGCCTGAGCTAGGAGGGGAAACTGCAGGAGGTGGGTATGAGGAAGGTCAGTGTGATGTGGATGGGGGTGTGGGGAGGTGACAGGGAAGGGAGAGAGGGAGCAGGGCTGAGTTGTGGGGTAGCAGGACCATGGGGCAGAGGTGAATGAGATTAGGGTAACAGGAAAGGAGGGGGAAGGAAACAGAGGGATGGAGGGGAGACAGTAGGGGAGAGAGGAGGAGGTGTAGGAGACTAGGGGGGAAGGATAAAGATACATTATTAGGTAGACACTGAGTGATGTGGGGAGAATAAGAAAGCCTTGACATAGTGTTAAGTAGGTAAATAGGTTGAGGGAAAGTGGAAGTAGGAGAGGAGAGTGTAAGGGAATCCGAGCAGAAGAATTGCAGAAATGCAGGTGAGAAAAGCAGTGTAGGCTTAATGGGTGTAGATTTAATATGAAATGAGTCAAAAGCATAGATAAAGTGGGTGCAGAAATGTATCTGGAGTGTAAGAAATGAAAGGATTGTGAGAGGTTTAAGAAGCGATGGTAATTATGGCCCTCATTCCGAGTTGTTCGGTCGCTAGCTGCTTTTAGCAGCATTGCACACGCTAAGCCGCCGCCCTCTGGGAGTGTATCTTAGCATAGCAGAATTGCGAACGAAAGATTAGCAGAATTGCAAATAGACACTTCTTAGCAGTTTCTGAGTAGCTCCAGACTTACTCCTACATTGCGATCAGTTCAGTCAGTTTCGTTCCTGGTTTGACGTCACAAACACACCCAGCGTTCGCCCAGACACTCCCCCGTTTCTTCAGACACTCCCGCGTTTTTCCCAGAAACCCCAGCGTTTTTTCGCACACTCCCAGAAAACAGCCAGTTTCCGCCCAGAAACTCCAACTTCCTGTCAATCACACTACGATCACCAGAACGATGAAAAAGCTTTGTTATGCCGTGAGTAAAAAAAATACCTAACTTTTGTGTAAAATAACTAAGCGCATGCGCTCTGCGAACCTTGCGCATGCGCAGTAAGCGACTAATCGCAGTATAGCGAAAATCGGCAACGAACGAACAACTCGGAATGACCCCCTATGTTAGATGTTTTAAGTGTTTGCAGGTAAAATTGCATTGGTGCAGCTGTACTTAAAAAACAAAATTACGATAATACAGATACAAGCATTTGTAGGTGAAATGGATGGTTTTTGAATTGTCCAAGTAAGGTAGTTCCGTGCTATTTAATCAGATGGAACAATCAGGAGGTGAGTGATCTGAGAAGTGACCCACATTTGTTATTAGTTCTTCAGTTTTCTTTGTTTTTTTAGATTGGTGTGCTTTTGTTTTCCTTCTTTTTCACTTCGATTGAACGCTGATGGAATGCTGCTATGTGGCAATTTTATCACGCTTTGATAAAATGCACGCTTAGATAGTAAATGCACAGCCAAACGGCTTTGCACAGCCTACACCATTGAACTTAACTAGAGGACTACTACAAGTGAAACCAATAATTGAAATCTGTAGCCACACCCCACCCCGTCAAATGCCAAGCAGTAAATTACCTTACAAAAACAACCATGAATTCCACAAACATTAAACTGGGTCTATATCATTCATACCTAGATATCCCTAAAACCTGGACTGTTAGGGTGCCTTGAGGACAGAATTTGGAAATCACTAACATATTTCAATTGCGAAAAGGCGCAAATGAGTTAAATACAGTATATTGGTATTCAGAGTTATTTACTTCAATCCAGAGGGTTTGGTGAGACATAGATGCTCCGCCACAGGTAGCAATGCAGACGTTTTCCTAAATATTGAATCTTAGTTGCATCATAGCCACATAAAGAGCCATTCACAGTCTACCAGGGACGCTGGATTACTGCTTTTTTCACAAAGGATTAGATACAAAATGTGTGTAAAGTTGCAGATTTTGCTTAATGAAACATGGCAGGAGGAATGGGCGCAGCTGTTCATATCGGAACCTTATTTACACACATTTGCGACTTAGTCATATACACAGAAGTTTTGCCAAGCCCAGTGTATGCTTGCAATGCAGTTTTGTCGCTTTAATGGTGCAAATAAAAAAAGGTCACGAAGTCTGTTGTGCACTAAATAGCACAGGTTGGCGTGACACAGACTTTGTGCCAAGCAATCTTCAAATGTTAGTCTCATTGTATTTGCAATATTATAGCAAAAGGTGTATGAGTAAATATCTGTATTCCAGGGCTGTAGATGCTTTAACCAGTTCACATATGATCTACCTTGTTCGCATGTAAGCAAGCCTATCTTTATATATATATATATATATATATATATATATATATATATGATGAGGCATTAACATTTTTTAGTTAGATTTTATACATTTTGGATGTACTGAATTGTGTACAGTATGTGAATAACAAACATGAACATCTAACCTTCAATGGCAAACTTCAAACACATTAGTATTCAAGCTTGAATTAGATTTAAAACTAAATGTAGGTTGCAGTAGATATGTACAAGCTACTACATTTGATTTCTAGGTGAATAAGACCTTAATCCTCAAAACCTACTGTGGCTTGGTTATTCTGATATGTTAGTGAACCTGTTTGTGTTGTAATTTTGCTATTTGTAATGTATATTCCCAGCACTTTCTTTTATACTTAACCAAAATGTAAGCGTTGAAACAATGAAAATGACTTACACTGCAGCACAAAATACAGTAATTGTTTATAAATATGTGGATAGGACAGAGCCGCCCTTAGGCATAGACAAACTAGGCAATTGCCTAGGGCATCTGGTATGCCTAGGGGCACAAGCAGCTTCTGCTGATTAAAATGATATGCAGCATGCCTATATTTTGTGTGTAGCATTTCGTATGCAGATACAGCCACAGTCGTACACAGTATATAGGCATGCTGCATATCATTTTAATCAGCAGAAGCTGCTTGTGCATTCTAGCCACATAGCAATGCAAATAAGATGCATTTTCATAAAAAAAAGGCACCCGATGTTAGCAGAACTGCCAGTTGACTCACGCCAGGAACTATGGAATGTGTCATTATTTGTATAAGGGCATTAATAATGTGTAACATATGTGTAAGGGACACTATGTATATTATTATGTGTTTAAGGGCACTAATAATGTGTGGCATATGTGTAAGGGACATTATGTGTGTCATATGTATAAGGGCATTAACAATGTGCGGCATATGTGTAAGGGAAATTATATGTATAAGGGCATTAATAAGGGTTGGCATAATGTGTAAAGCGCATTATGTTTATAAGGACATTAATAATGTGTGTCATATGTGTAAGGGGCATTACTGTGTGGTATTATGTGTATAAATGCATTACCAATGTGTGGCATTATGTGTATAAGGTGCTCTACTGTGTGGCGTAACGTATAGAAAGGGCACAACTGTGTGGTCTAATGTGAATAAAGAGCAATATGGTGTGGTGTAATGTGAATAAGGAGCAATATGGTGTGGTGTAATAAGAATAAAGAGCAATATGGTGTGGTGTAATGTGAATAAGGAGCAATTCAGTATGATGTTATGTGAATGAGGGGCACTACTGTGAGAAGTAACGTATATAAGGTAAATTGGTACTACTGTGTGATGTAATGTGAATAAGGGACACTATCGTATGATAAAGTGAATAAAGTTGCACTACTGTGAGGCAAAATTTGAATTGAGGGTACTATTGTGTGGCCATGCCCCTTGCCAGCAAAAACACATATCATTTTGGGCTGTGCGCCAAATGTGCACACTGTTCTTATTTAAATTACAGGGGGTAGGAAAACAAAATAAAGGACTGCTATGCGTGGGGGGTGATGGTGCTGGGAAAGGGGTGCAGGGTCAGAGGCGGAACTAGCGGTGGTGCTAGGGGGCACCATCCAAAATCTTGCCTAGGGCATCATATTGGTTAGGGCCGGCTCTGGGATAGGATTAGGATTTTAATAAATATATAATGGGTCCTACACTTTCGGCGACCCGCCGCCGAGCTGCCCAACTGCCGATACGGCAGACGGGTGACTCGGTGGCGGGGGGAGGTGACGGGGTGAGTGAAGTTTCTTCACCCCCCCCCGTCACCCGACTCCATAGCAGTGCATGCTAATATGGACAAGATTGTTCATATTGGCTTGCATGCAAAAGCGACCCTGCACCAACGATAAATGAGCAGGGGCCGCGCATCATTCATTGTTGGTACCTACACACTGAATGATATGAACAAGTTCTCATTCATTACTGAATGAGAATGTTCATATCATTCAGTTATATCGCCTAATGTGTAGGGCCTATTAAAATGTACTATTTCAATAGATTGCAACCAAATAAAAATTCATCCCTATCTGAACAATATTTAGTAGAAAGCCAATTATAGAAACCAATTTACAATATAGAAAGCAATCTAGGGAACGCTGTATAAACCAAAGAGCAAGGCCCATACAAGGTTTCTCAGGAACATGGACAGAGTTTCATCCTACTGGTCTTTATCCCCCACAATACAGACTTTACAAGACCCGCACTTACTGATTTTGCAAAATCGAAAATAACGGTTACGTCCTCCTGGCTAGCCACAAGGCTGCAGTTAACATGCACTTACAGGTATATCCACAGAAACATAGAAACATAAAATTTTGACGGCAGTTAAGAACCACTTGGCCCATCTAGTCTGCCCTAAACATATGTACAAGCACACACTTGCACAGTAGGGTTCACTTTTATCAGGAGCCAATCAACATACCAGTATATTTTTGGATTGTGGGAGGAAACCAGAGATGAAACCATGCAAGTACGGGGAGAATATCCAGTTGCAAAACGCTGTCCAGGCTCCTCTACTGCCCTGGGGAAAACACAGGATTTCTACAATGGAACACTTTAAAGATTAGATTTCAAAGTAAGGGGAAAAAAATATTGCAATAAGCAACAGACATATTATTTTTATAATTTGTTTGAGTCCTTATCTATGCATTATGTACATACACCATTACCATTTTCACCCGAATACTTTTCATGACAATTTAAGGGGAAAAAAAAGCCAAGACAGCACAGCAATACTCAGCTCCCTGGTAATACTGGATTCAAATTGTAAACAGAGACTTATTGCATCGCTAACCACTCATGGTCCATTCTGCATATGCGTGGCCCTGCACTATATATACAGCAAGTAAATAACCAGCATCACTCTAGGTTCTGTCAATCACAATAAACTGAGACTGGGCAAAATCAGGCAGACAAAAAAGTAACAGAATAATGCTCGCAAGTGGGGGTGTTTTTTATTTTATGTGCATAATTCTATAAATTGGGAGATTAGAGTTATATATGGGATATTTGTACAGATTTTAACATATGCATTTTTCTTAAGACTGAACATGAGTAAATTATTAAAAAAAATAATGGATGTAATATCACAGTGCATAAATAAACTAAGTTTTAGGTAGAAACAAAAATTGTCTCCGTTATACATAGCACAATATCACAAAATGTAGTTGTCACATACAGGACAAGCCAAGTCCACCACCATTTTGTAAAGGAAACCTACTTGATAATTCAGCTCATCTCTTTGTAGCCTGTGCTGTTTTTTATAAAAACATACTGTATGAGAAACAGCTACAGTATAATTTAACTATAGCAATAATAGCTATCATTTAACATGACAACCTGAAAACTCAAAAAAATATACAGCTACAAAAAAATTTATTACAGTGTCACAGATGGGACCTTTTTACTAATTTTCATGGAATGGCCAATTATTACTTTATTCTAAAAATGTGTTACCTTATACTTTGGAGCACTTGAATGAAGCATACTATCCATTCAGGAACTTAGCTTGAAATGTCAGAGTCCAATACCAAAACTGTGATTGGACCTTTAAAGAATCATCTTACAGTCAGATTAATCCACACTCATTATCAAATAGGACAGAGTTTTAATTATAGTACTAGTTATCTGGTACAATTGAATGGTTTATATACAGTATACTGTCATATTACCCTTATTATTTTCCAAATTATATTACTACCTGGATAAATATCTTATGCAGTCATATTATATTTGTACTTTTTTTTTCTGGCACAGAGCCATCATATTGACGGGTCTGGTAGCAGTTGCATGGACTGCTATGGTTAGTTAAACCCTTACATATGTGCTATGTCCAGTTAAAGCTGCATGACATACTGTACAGTTAAGCAGTGTCGGACTGGGGCATGTAGGGCCCACCGGGAAAATGCAGTGGTAAGGGCCCCTGTTTAGGGGTGTGGCCAGTCCACAGAGGGGGTGTGGCCTGCCACCTCATTGGTTTGATTAACCATTAGAGAGTGCAACATCCGGGCCCCTTCATAAATATATACAGTAAATTCATCTGCTGCATGCATGATAATGTAACAGATTAATAACAGCAATGCACTGTAGAAAATAGACCATAGTCCAGTATAAGGTAACATATGTATGATGTATAATTCAAGTGCACAGTCTAGAACCTGATCCTTAGAGCAGGAGGTGGGCCCCCAGGCAGTGGGGCCCGCCGGTGGCTTCCCCTGTACCCCTGTGGGCCAGTCCAAGCCTGTAGTGAAGTGATTGCCATGTCCTGCCATTAAGAAATTAACCATTGTCTGCTTTTTTTAATGTATTTTTTTAATACTGTTTCTAACAATTGTGTTCTGCCAATAATTTAACAATAACAAGTAAGACAGACACTGATGCTTCTTCAATCATGCAAATGAGAATGATATGTAAATGTTATTTTTTCAGTTATTTCCATAGATTTCTAACATCTTTATCAGTCCTTTCACATGTTGGAGGAAGATTTCTGTCACTGAATCACATTGGTGTTGGCAAAATAGCATATTTTTGTGTAAAGAAACGCTTCTGTTCAGTAGTTAATTGGCTGGCCTATGTAAAGGTGTTAATGTTGCAGCAGTGTGCTTCGTGATATAGTTTTGGGCAGCACAGAGCTGAACCAGCCAAATCCACCAGGAGGTTCAGAAAACCACTGCACGCCTCATTGTAACCTAATTGACATTAGTAGAGTACAGAAAAAAAGAAAAGATTATGCACAAGGCCAGTATGTATATTGGATGTGTTATGACTGCCTACTGTGACCGTGAGCTTACACAACACTTTCCAAGTGTTTCACCTACAACAGTGCTTCTTACAGAACTACAATCATTCACTGGTACTCAGTGGTTACCAAGTCTAAGTAGTGTAAGCCCATTTAACAATACATACGTATATTTAAAGGTAACAGGACACCTCAGAGACTACTAAAACTATAGACAGCAAACATCATTCCAGATCTTCAGTATAGCATGGGCAATCTTCACTGAAGAGTGTGCTTGTCAGTTTTCCAAATAGCTTTAGTAATGTTTGGCTGGACAATTCTCTCAAATAATAGAAATCTTTTCCACAATAGAGAATTGATGATATTTTGCAAGAATAGGTAAATGCCTAGTATAGAAGTATTTCACAGTTCTTTCCAATAGCACAAGTATATGTATTTACAAATAGATAATGGATTTCCTGAACAGCACAATTGATTTGCATAGCAGCAAACTGTAGAACAGATCTTCAGAATACTCCAAATTGATTGCACTATAATGAAATGCCACACTGTCCTTTTTAATATGCACAAATCATAAGCACTGTATCAAAATACTTAGCAGATTTTCACAGAGTCAAGGTTAGCTTCATTATAGAGAAATATCAACAAGTAAGAAGCTTTGCTAATTGAACAGGCAGGTGAACGTTGCTGAGCAGCTCAGGGCAGGAATCCATGTATGCATAAGGGCAAGACAGGATTAGACTGATTACAACCCACAACAGAGTGTATAAGGGCTGAACAGCCAATCAGCACCAATCAAAGGACCAAGCAAGATTCAACTACAGCAAAGTAATAAGGGGTCCGAAAGAAGCCTAGCACAATGAGACCTAGTATGCACAGCTGACTGGTTATCAGGAGACTGTTTGCAGCTCACAGAACTATCCTAACCATTATCTATCAAGTTGTGCTTATTACAAATTCTAAAAGGATGTCAATATGGAATATTACTTTCACTATGAAAGTTCTCATTGTGAGAGATTTACTGACTCAGCCAATCAAGGGAAGCACAGCTGGATATAACACATGAACAATACATGTTGAGCTCAGATGAGAGCAGCTGGTTAGAGATGCAGCAGCTCCATCTAATACTCTGTGTGATATGTCTATCTAATCTGCAAAATAAAGTCCTAAAAAGAGAAGAGGTGAGAGGCCACACCAATGGACATAGGAAAGTCCTGCACTGCTTTATGCTACAGAGTGAAGAAGTCCAAATACCAGATACCCAGAAACCCAACAGATGATTCTCTGTTCTGGAATCTGTATGATGCCCCCAGGCCTGGCTTTCAGACTTGCATGTCTGTGCATGTTGTGCATGACGCCTTCCTAAATTTCTAATGCAGTTTGTGCTTTCAAATCTTCACAGAATATCAGGACAAAAAGTACATCTACAAGAAAAACCTGTTGAAAACCAATTTGACTGCAAACTCAGTGGTCAGCCAGTCAGAAATATGCAATTTAGTAGCACATCTTCTTTTTATAGAAATAACTTGTGTTGCTTGCTGCACATGCTAGAGATATGATAGATATATATATATATATATATATATATATATATTGCAAATAGAGGAAGGCTTGTCAGCGCTTAACCGTGATACCGAATTATACTAGAATGTAGACCAGAGTGTTATGAATAGTAAAAAATTTAATAGACTGTAATTAGCACCAACATAAAGGTAAATAAATATAAATAAAAGCAATGGCCCTAAAACAAGGAGCCAGCAATTACAGTCTATTAAATTTTTTACTATTTTTATAAAAAAAATTTACTGAGTCTCCAGCAAATTATAAGACACCATTGGTCGCTGAAAATTACCTTATTCCTTTTTACCTTTACACTGTACATGAAGCACTTTACCAACGCTTCTCTCTTTAAGGTATAGCTGACGCCCAAATATATCTAAGGGAGTGTCTGAATAAGGAGAACTTTTCAATCATTCATAACACTCTGGTCTACATTCTAGTATAATTCGGTATCGCGGTTAAGCGCCGACAAGCCTTCCTCTATTTGCAATTTCCATGGTAATCTTTGCCTACGGCTGCCTTCCATAAGCCGATACCGCTCATACAGTATGTTCAGAACCGGGGAACGCACCAACAAAAGAAATAATGTATGCCATAAGATCTTTAATGAAACCAATACCACTGAGAGCGTACCCAGTACGGACTCACTTGATGAGATATTCTGGAGTATGGAAAGACTACTAATTAAAGAAGTGAAGGCATGGTGGGACGTCAAAGGGTTGGAGCACTATATCAGCGTGGATCGAATACCCAGGGGCCTCAGAATAAACAAACAGCCCACATTTGGAACAGAAAACCCAGAATTCATGAAAGAATGGGATAACACACTCCACAGCTGTTCAATTAAACTAATGAAAATCCTGGTGACAGAGAAAAAACGTATCATCTCCACCCTGGAAACAGAAATCAAAGAGACTGAAACGAAGTTAGAAATATTCAAGGACAAAGAGGATTTCAAGATCAACGAAAAAGTATTGAATAGGAAACTGGAGCAAGTTGAAGATGAGGTTATAAGGAATAAAGGAAAGAAATTTGTACGGGACAAGCAAGATTATGAGAACAACAAAGTCAAGAATTGGAGCAGATTTAATGGAAATGACAAGATTGAACCGAGAACAAAGAGGGAATAGGCAATCTGTACCAAGAAGAGGTATAGATAACGGAAGGAACTATCCACAGAAAAGACATAATATACAGACCACTAATAGATTTTCTACACTACAAAGATTGAACTCGGCAACTGAGGAGGATTTTTTATCACCAGGCAAAAGCACACGATTCAAAACCATGGCAAGAAATATACCGAAGGAGAAGGTCACGAACACGACACCTCTAAAAAGAAGACTAGCAGAAGAAGAGGATGTCGAGGGGGCAGGAGGAACAAGTGTTTACAACAGCAAAAGAAGACATCTCCACTAGAACATCCGACACCGAAGGGTATCTTCAATTTATCAAGCCACACGCTATCAAAATATGAAAGTTCATTACTGAACAAAGGTCTCTCCTATGCACCTACAAAAGGCATGAACAAGTTTGACGTCTTCATAGATCTGAACAAGTTTGTACGGAAGCTAACACTCAAAAGGCACTTTCTCAAAAAGGAAAATGCGGTGATCCGCAATTATGACCAATCCAAATCGGGACTAAAACCGACTTCAAAATTTTACCCCTTGGAATCAAAGGGCCACAATGTGGGCATTTTTTATGATCTGGTTAAAAAGGATCTATGCGAAACTGATATGGAGGATATTAAAGAGAAGAATCTCACGAACAGAGAAACAAAGGCGATTAAAGAACTTCAGGATAACAAAAACATTGTTATAAAATCTGCTGATAAAGGGGGGGGGGCTGGTCATTATGGACCGGGAGGCATACGTCGCAGAAGCAAACAGACTGCTGGGGGATAGGACTTCATACACCCCCCTCCCAGGAGATCCAAAAGATGGTTTTGTGGAGGAACTGAGAACCATACTTGTAAAAGCATTCAGGTGTGAGATTTTAACTAAAGAAGAATACCAGTACCTGTTCAACGCCAACCTCATCACCCCCATTTTTTACTTCTTACCCAAGGTACATAAATCTATGACGAATCCCCCAGGAAGACCCATTGTGGCCGGGATAGATTCACTGACGTCACACTTATCCGAATACGTGGATGTATTTCTGAGGAAACATGTGTTGAACCTGCCAGCTTATTTAAAAGACACTACATCCGTCCTGAACCTGATGGACTCATTCGAATGGAAAGATACTTATAGATGGATCACCATAGACGTTCAGTCGCTCTACACCTGCATAGAACATGACAAGGGTGTAGAGGCCTGTAATGGATTCCTGAGTAAAGATGCAGAGATCACAGAGGAGCACAGGATATTTTTATGTGAACTAATGAATTTTATTTTGAAACGTAACTATTTTAAATTTTTAGATACCTATTTTTTACAAATCTGCGGTACCGCTATGGGCACAATTTTTGCGCCCAGTTTCGCTAATCTTTTTATGGGAAATTGGGAAAATGAGTACATTTTTAAGGATCATCCATTCCAACAAAATATTGCATTTTATAAACGTTATATAGATGACATTTTGCTTGTGTGGGACGGTGACGGTGCAAGTTTTAAAGAATTCTTCACGTACTTATCCAATAATTCCATGAATCTTCATTTCACTGCAAAGGAAAGCACAGAGAAAATAGAGTTCCTCGACTTAGTTCTGACACATACAGGTATTGAAGTGATCACCAAGAACTACATTAAGGAAGTGGATATGAACAGCTACGTACACTACCGAAGCAATCACAGTCAACAATGGAAGAAGAATATCCCCTTCTCCCAGTTCAACAGAATTGCTCGGAACTGTAAGGATACTGAGGACCGAGACCAACAACTGCAGATATACACCGAAAGATTCAAAGAAAAAGGATATCCGAACCATCTTTTGGAAGAAGCCAACCTGAAGGCCAAGAATTTGGAGAGGAAACAACTTTTGAAATATAAATCCAAGGAAAAAAGAGATGACACAGTGAGGTTTGTCACTACGTTTAGTAGACATGAGAACATTATTAAGAAAACCCTAAAAAAACACTGGAACATTCTCCTGATGGATCCGATTTTGAAAGACTATCTCCCAAAAGACCCTCTTGTGGTATTTAAGAAATCGCAAAACCTTAAAGATCTGGTGGCACCAAGCATGCTGAGGAACCCGGAAGTAAGATCTAGCATGCCCAAATGCGTCGGATGTTATAAATGCGGCCGCTGCAATGTATGCCGCTACGTACACCCCATAAGGAAAACCTTCAAGAAAACAAACGGAGAGAAAGACTATAAGATCAAGCAGTTCATTAACTGTAATACGGTGTCAGTGATATACATGCTGGAGTGCTCATGTGGGATGAAGTACATAGGTAAAACCAAAAGACCTTTGAAAATCCGCATTCAGGAACATATAAGGAACATTAAAAACAAAGTACTGACACACGCAGTATCGAAACATTTCCATGCTTGTCACAACTCGGACCCGGACGATCTAACCTTCAAGGGCATTGAACTAGTCTCACTGGGCGAGAGAGGCGGAGACCTCTCTAACCTTTTATCAAAAAGGGAAATGTACTGGATTTTTGAACTTAATACCCTGCACCCTGATGGCTTCAACGAGGGCTATGAAATAGCCCCCTTTTTGTAACGTAAGCTGACTACATCTTGTTCATATTATATTAACCTGTCCTCTCTCTCTTCTATTTCTATTTGGGCTACCTTCCAAACCACGTAATCACATTATGATACCTCCAAAAAACCAGGCCAATTATACAGCCATACCGCACTGGAGATGCCCAACTCCGTTCGATCTTGGAAGCCAAGCAGTGCTGGGCCCAGCTAGTACATAGATGGGGAACCATCATGGAATACTGGGTGCTGTAATACCTTGGTGTGCAAGGGCTATGAGGATATTGTACTAACTTCATTACGTGGAATGTGGGTGCCAAAAAAGAAGCTGATCTATTCTAACAACCAGGCTAACACCTGATTATCTTTCTAACACACCAAGAAATCTGTCTGCCGCTGATTCACTCCTGTATATGAATATCTTCACTCACCGCTTTCATGCAGTTTTTTTATACAGATTTCAACACTGCAAAAAACCAACACCTCCCAATCTCCTCCATTATAAATACTATAATTATTTACTATCCCTGTGCTCTATGCGGTGATATTAAGAAGTGGATATACATCCAATATATATATATATATATGCTATGCAAAAAACCCCTGTAATCAGGGGCACCAGTGGAATTTAATACTAATATTTGCATTCACAGTGGTCTTAAAATCATATTTCTTTCTTTTTTCTCGGTCGAATGAGCATATTTTAATATGAAAAGTCACAACAAAGATGGCCACCGCGATCACATGATCACACAAACAGTTGCTTGAGACGAACATTCTTCAAGAACATGGCCGCCGCTGTACGAACTCTTCCCCGCCTCTGAAGGGAGAATATATGCACAGTAGATGTACGAGACCATCTAACCCGCGGTCGGCGCATGCGCAATGAGGATTGCCGGACGCCGGAAGTGGGGCGGACGTGACGTCACCCACGATCCGGACAGGAAGTCCAGGATCACAAGTTTAAAAGTGTGGAAAATGACTTTTTAAACACAACAATGACTCCATTCTTAAGCGGTTTTGCACAGCATGGGGATACCTTGCTGCAAGGCTATTAGAGCTTCGTTTTTGATGTGTATACACATTGACTAATTTGACATTTGTTAATTGACAGGAAGTGATGTAACAATCACTTCCTCATTAACTTAGGTATATATAGATGATCTGTCCCAGTCATATGCCACCCCTTGATGAAGTCCAGAGAGGACGAAACACGTTGGGTGTTATGATATATATCCTCTCAAAAAAAGCTAAGAACCTTTTTATACTATTTATACGTTGATCTTACTTCCAATTTTATATTGTTAGGAATTCATTCTCCTGTCTTTTATTAGCTTGAACTATTAATTGTATGCATTTTTTACATTTTTTAATTAGTTCCATTGATTTCTCACTTAATTGCTGGCTCCTTGTTTTAGGGCCATTGCTTTTATTTATATTTATTTACCTTTATGTTGGTGCTAATTACAGTTTATTAAATTTTTTACTATTTTTATAAAAAAAAATTTACTGAGTCTCCTGCAAATTATAAGACACCATTGGTCGCTGAAAATTACCTTATTCCTTTTTACCCATATATATATATATATATATATATATATATAATAATAATACATTAAAATGTTATCACTGAGTGATCTGCATTACAAAGAACAGAGATAGACTATACTCAGTGCAATACGTCACATTCACTAATGTAGACTAATAATTTAAAAATGATTGAGATATATATATATATATATATATATATACTGTACAAACATATAAATATAGTATATAAATATACACATACAGTTAGGTCCATATATATTTGTACACTGACACATTTTTTGTTATATTAGTTGTTTACCAAAACATATAAAAATTACAGTTATATAATAGATTATGATTTTAAAGTTCAGACTATCACCTTTAATGTGAGGGTATTCAAATTGGAAGAAATGTTTAGGAATTACAGTTGTTTAATATATACCCCTCTTAATTTCAAGGGACCAAAGGTAATTGGACAATATTCAAAAGCTTCTTTATGGACAAGTGTGAGCTATTCCTTCATTAATTAAGCAGGCAAAAGGTCTGGAGTTGATTCCAAGTATGGCATTTGTATTTGGAAGCTGTATCTGTGAAACTACAACATGCGGTCAAAGGAGCTCTCAATGCAATTGAAACAGGCCATCGTTAGGTGCAAGAACAAATAAAAAAAAACATCAGATATGTTGCAGGAATATAAAGGAGTACGGGTGATCCTGCACCACTGAAAACAATTTTTAGAATAGTGATGTAAAACCAACAATCCAAAGAAATTAAAGGATGTAATTATCCTATTAGAATGTAATAAAGTTGGTGGTGCTCCCCCATGACGAAATGACAATTATATCAAAATAGTGAGATGTATTACATAGGTCCCAAATTTATTGGGAAATGTCTATATTCTTCTATAGAGAGTGTGTATGGGAGTGGCTATCTCAAGAGAGAGGATATGATTACCTCTAGCCACTATCAGGCACAAAGTAATGGGAGTTTTTCTACAGTATATATTTCCTTAATTCCTACCAGCATTATCATACAAGATCATTTGTGTCAATGTTTACCATAAATGGCAAACAAGGAAAGCAGATCCATCAATGTACTGTAATGTAAAGGTAATATAACCACGTAGCAATAACAGTAATGCCCTTACCAAAAAGAGCACATACAGTCTATCCCGTTGTTCATAAATCCAAGAAAAAATTATCTTGCAGTCAGATGACACCAATATGCTATGGGTGAGCCTTATTCCTAAACATATAGTATAGTTTCACTGATATAATTTTAATTAAATCATCCGGTGTGCATATGCAGCCATAGCCTGCTAGTAGCATCCATTCTTATACGTATTGTTTTGTTTATCATGACATTCCATATGAATACATACTGTAACTGGTGTGGTGTAAGAGACAGGATAGTAACTGCTCTGATATCCCAGTAACTTCTACTGCCTTCCCTTGTGGAAACCAGTGAACAGGTGGTGAGAGAGTTAGCTGGTCAGAACAGGATAGAAGGAAGCAGCGTTGGATCTGCTGTCAGGTGCTGCGGGGGATGGTCGCCCTGGCTGCCAGCTGGCAATTGCAGAGGGACCCCACCGCTAACCCTGATGAGAGGACACTGGAATACCTGTGTGTGAAGAGGGGTGTGCATGGTAGGATCCTCCACTTTGCTGGCTATCTCCCGTGTGCCCAATGCCGGGACCCGTGTGTGCTGCACGGAGTCCTGAGAGTGACGTCAGAAATTACGTCAGCTGACCGGACGTACGTTTCACCCAGTGGGGAGTGCTTGTTCACCGTGATGCCTGACATTGGGATTCCCTTCTCCTAGTTAAAAGGTGCCGCCAGCCTATCCCGTTCGTGGGCGGGACTGATTGGCAGTTCGGGCATCCAATTATAGATAGTACTAATAAGCCGCAGTGAGCCAATTATATATAAGACTGTTGTTTGATTCCGCATTCCTGATTGTGCCTATGTGTTCAAGTGCACGTTTCTTTAGCATCCTTGATGTCAGTCCCACGTAGTACACATTACAGGGGCATGTAATGCAGTAAATTACATTCTTCGTCTTGCAATTAAAGTACCCCTTTATGGGTTGTTCTATTCCAAATTTGACCCCGAATGATTTCTTTTGTAGGACATGTTTACACATTTTACATGTGCCACAAGGGAAGCTTCCATTCAGGGTTGTTGATTTTGTAGGATTCTCCACGTAATGACTTCTGACCAATTTGTCTATTGAAAGGAAGAAATCAAAATTCAGTCATGACAAACAAGATTTTTCCATTGGGAGAATCTTCAAATGGAGTAGAACATTTGGAAAGGATAAAACCCAGACCAATTACCTTTCCTCTTCAGAGATTGATTCATCAAGAACAGACAAAGACCAGCCAGATAGTGGAACATATTTCAGGGATGACACTAAAAACTTTTAACCCCCATATCATAATTTTTTAGAGAACAGCAGGGGCAAAAGAGGATGCCCCAGAGGTAGCCGCGGAGGGGCGGCAAGAAGAGGAAGAGGAAGGGGTGACCCAAGATGGCAGTCACCTCCACCATCCAACTTTCAGACAAGGACCAGGAAAGACCACTAAACATCACGGACAATCTATTGATTATTAATCTTTCAAAACACAATTTGTCTGAAGAACACTTTCTATCAAAAGGCCTAACCTTTGCACCCACTAAAAAATGTAATCGATTCCAATGGGAAAAGGACTTACAACTTTTTGGAAGAAAATTATTGCTAACAAAGTTTCACGCCAACAAAAAGAGAAGTTAGTCCCCACTCACTCAGAGTGAGTTAGCAACTACTGGGAATGAAATGGGACATTCAACCTTGCATGAAGAAGGCCAAAACTATTGGGCCACTGAGGAAGATCTGGAAGTAATCTCGATACTGGAGGAATTACAGGACCCCAAAGATTCCACTGATGATGAGTGGAAAAAGACCAATATGCAAGAAGAGGTCAACTTTTTACCCGCAGGACAATATATGCCCTGAGGTAAGAGTGTTTACACAATTAATATCCAAGGACCTGGATATGATGCACAAGAAACGAATTAGATGCACACATAATAATCTTTACAACAAGGAAAGAAAAGCCATTAGAGAAATTGAATCTTGGGAAGATGTTGAGATAAAACCATCTAATAAGGGCGAAAATATTGTCATATGGTCTAAAGATCTCTACACCAAGGAAGCCCTTAGACAATTAAGGGATAAAACATGTTATATAAAGACCCTTTTCAACCCTAAAGACAATTTTATGATGGCTTACAACAGAATTATCAACAAAGCATTGGGAGAGGGTACAATTACAAAGCAAGAATTCAACTACTTAGAGGTCACCAAACCCAGGGTACTGTACCTACCTTTTACCTGTTACCCAAAACCCACAAGAACCTATTAGAACCCCTGGGCAGACCAATTGTTTCAGGGATTAACAGCCTTCTGGAACAAGCAAGTGTTTTTATTGACATCCATCCTCAACACCATGTGAATGGCCTTCCATCATATATTCAGGACACAATAGACATTCTGAAAAAATTACATAATGTCAAATTGGAGAAATCACAACTACTAGTCAGCATGGATGTTGAATCCCTATACACCTCTATTGATCATCAAGGGATTGAAGCTATAAGACATTTTTTGAATATGGAAGGATTCAATGACTTCCACTCCTTTCTTATGGATCTCCTTCACTTTGTACTGTACCATAATTACTTTACATTCAATAATCAGTTCAAACAAGAGGGACTGCTATGGGAGCTTCCTGTGCGCCGACATACGCCGACCTATTTCTGGGATGGTGGGAGTGAGAATTTGTTTTCGGAGAGAAAAACTGTCATCATACTGAGAAGATAATTACTTGGCTGAGATACATAGACGACATCTTCCTCATATGGGATAGAAGCTCAGAATTTCTGGAGACATTCATTAAAGATTTACATACCAACAATCCAAACCTTAGATTCACACATGAATCCAGCCATGAAAGAATTACATTCCTGGACCTGTCTATATATCGGGACAAAGAGAATAACATTGCCATGGAACTTTTCCGAAAACCTTCTGCAACAAATAATTTACTTCATCAATCCAGCTCCCATTTCCCGCCTACAATAAATAATATCCCAAAAGGCGAGTTCCTGCGATTAAGGAGAAATTGCACAGATAATGATATTTATGCTACAAAAAGCAAAGAACTGGCATCTCGACTTAAGGCCAGTGGATATAGTAATAGGTTGATTAAGAAGGCCAATAAGGAGAACATACAAATCCATAGGGAAACTTTGATTTTCAAGAAGAAGACCAGAACTGAAAACACGGAAATGAGATTTGTTGCAAATTTCTGTCTGGAATGGAGAGAGATTAAACAAATTATCCAGCGACATTGGCCAATATTACTTACAGAACCTGATTTGGAAGGGGTCCTAAAGGATAAGGTGTCAATGAGCTGGAGGAGGTTTCCGAACCTCAAAGACAAATTGGTCAGAAGTCATTACGTGGAGAATCCTACAAAATCAACAACCCTGAATGGAAGCTTCCCTTGTGGTACATGTAAAATATGTAAACATGTCCTACAAAAGAAATCATTCGGGGTCAAGTTTGGAATAGAACAACCCATAAAGGGGTACTTTAATTGCAAGATGAAGAATGTAATTTACTGCATTACATGCCCCTGTAATGTCTACTACGTGGCAATGACATCAAGGATGCTAAAGCAACATGCACTTGTACACATAAGCACAATCAGGAATGCGGAATCAGATCACAGAAAATTCAAACCTCTTACAACGGTAGCAAGACACTTCTACCAAGAACATCAGAAATCCCCTGAAGAATTGAGAATTTTTGGATTGGAAAAAGTCAACATTGGAATACGAGGGCGAGATATTAACAAAGAGCTCCTCAAAAAAGAAAGTGCATGGATATTTAAACTGGGGTCAATAGCACCAAAGGGACTCAACGAGACTATCAATTACAGCGTCTTTCTGCCACATTAAAACAAAATGGATGTAGTAGTATTATTTTAGTCTTTCCACACTCATCTACAATGATGATTTATTACTTAGTCAATAATTTTTTTACACAAATTCTTTACATCTTTTTCAATAAACACGTTAACAATTTAAACTCTCTCATTTTAAACTCTCTCATATTAAGATCTACTTTAACAGCAATGAGGCATATTACTATATTTACAGTAATCACTATTGAGACAAAATATCAATAGTATCAGGTGGTCAGTAAATTACACTGATCGATAAATTATAATAACTATAAATTAAAATTAATTACCTTCCCAGTATTCATTGTATACAACTGGAGCAGAGGGAACAATATATTACAGGGTTATTAAACACTTGTATCTAAGTCCATTTTCCGTAAACTAAAGATTAATTTATCTCAATGTAATATAGCCTTATAATTGGCTGCGATAATTGTCAATCCAACACCAGTCCTATATATAATTGGATCACTGCGGCTTATTAGTACTATCTATAATTGGATGCCCGAACTGCCAATCAGTCCCGCCCATGAACGTGATTGGCTGGCGGCGCCTTTAAACTAGGAGAAGGGAAACCCGATGTCAGGCATCACGGTGAACAAGCCCTCCCCACTGGGTGAAACATACGTACGGTCAGCTGATGTCATTTCTGACGTCACTCTCAGGACTCCGTGCAGCACACACGGGTCCCGGCATAGGGCACACGGGAGATAACCAGCAAAGTGGAGGATCCTACCACGCACACCCCTCTTCACACACAGGTGTTCCTGTGTCCTCTCTTCAAGGTCAGCGGTGGGGTCTCTCTGCAATTGCCAGCTGGCAACCAGGGTGACCATCTCGCAGCACTTGACAGCAGATACACCGCTGCTTCCTTTTATCCTGTTCTGACCAGCTAGCTCTCTCACCACCTGTTCACTGGTTTCCACATGGGAAGGCAGTAGAAGTTACTGGGATATCAGAGCAGTTACTATCCTGTCTCTTACACCACACCAGTTCTGTATTCATATGGAATGTCATGATAAACAAAATAATACATATGAGAATGGATGCTACTAGCAGGCTATGGCTGCATATGCAAACCGGATGATTTAATTAAAATTATATTGGTGAAACTATACTATATGTTTAGGAATAAGGCTCACTCATAGCATATTGGTGTCATCTGACTGCAAGATAATTTTTTCTTGGCTTTATGAACAACGGGATAGACTGTATGTGCTCTTTTTGGTAAGGGCATTATTGTTATTGCTACGTGGTTATATTACCTTTACATTTGAAGTACATTGTTGGATCCGCTTTCCTTGTTTGCCATTTATGGTAAACATTGACATAAATGATCTTGTATGATAACACTGGTAAGAATTAAGGAAATATATAGAAAAACTCCCATTACTTTGTGCCTGATAGTGTCTAGAGGTAATCATAACCTCTCACTTGAGATAGCCACTCCCATACACACTCTCTATAGAAGAATATAGACATTTCCCAATAAATTTGGGACCTATGTAATACATCTCAATATTTTAGAGAGTGTCAATATTCTCACCCAATCAAAGAACCAATATAGTGGTGGATAAATATTAAATTACCTCTGTATATCACATATTAGTCACAAATTGTTCATTGCATTTTTTAATTCATGAATTATTCATTGGAATTTTTACCTTTATATATTTAACTATACCCTTAAGGTAAAACACAGTAAGTGTTTATTACTGTGCTAAGGTGAACTAAAATAATAATACAAAATAAAAAACACACACATTATTTTAGTATACATTTAATAAAAGTTACATTTTAATTACACAATTATATTCAAGAGTGCCCCCAAAAAGACAAAACTTCTGTTTTTTGTTCTCTTACGAAAACACCCCTCTAAAGATATTGCAGGAAGCAAACAGTAGGAATGACCAAATCAACGGTTTGGTACATTCCGAAAAAAAGGAACATACTGGTGAACTTGTCAACACATAAAGAAAACAACACTGGTGGATGATCACAGGATACTTTCAATGGTAAAGAAAAATCCCTTCATAACATACAGCCAAACAATGAACACTCTCTAGGTGGTAGGCATATCATTAGCCAAGATACAAGAGAGAGTACCACAAGTGCGCAACTACTAGGCTGCTGCTTATGTTAGTGGATAGAGTGTCACCTGCATTTAAAACAATGCGTTTGTGCAAAGAGAAAAAACATTGCACTAAAAAGCGCAAACAGACAAAATACTTAGTACATACAACCACAGTCCTCAAAAAATCCTTCAATGATGTTCAGTTCCTTTGGATATTCCTCAATACCTCAAAAAAGGAATAGATGGTGTGACACTGATAATATCATTCTACTAAAAAAAGATTAAGTAGGAACTTGTACCCAATTTTTTGTCTACCAGTTTATTAGTAGACAATAATAGCCCATGGAGCAGAATTTGTCCGTGATGAGGGACCCAATTGTTACAGCTTTCGGTCCTTAGACTATCTCACTCCAGATTACATGTAAATTAGATGGAGACTTCCATAGTGTAACACCATAAAACAATTTATTAAAATTACATACAAAATGCTCACCACAGGCTGAATCTTATCTTTTTTATAATTAAAGAATACTGTGTTCTCTTCGGTATTGCCATACTGTACGGTTCATTCTTCTTTCAAAGCATTGAATGTACCTGATGCGTTATCCTTCCTTTTTCCCTTCCCTTTTTTCTGTACCCTTATCCCCATCCTATGTCTGTGTAACCATTGACAAATACTAATAAAAATGTAAATTTGAAAAAAAATTACATACAAAATGGACTGCTACCAAATGGATAGGTCTGTTCATAAAAGCAGTCAAAAAGACATATTACAGTTGAATATCACAAGCAATGCAGATATAGGACTCCTGCCAGATGGAATTATCCACTTGAAAAAAAGTAGACAATTATGCCTGCATTCACCTTACCTGCGAACAGGTGCAAATTTGTCACAACTGAAACTATTCAAACCAGGAGCAGGAGCTTATGTTTATATATTGTTTTTTATTGCAATGTAAACAATAAAGGGTATTTTCAATATACTTTTTTAACATTTAAATTCCTGCATCATCCCTTTATGTTTAAGCCATTTACATTTCAAGTATTAAATATATTATGAAATATAATTTATATTTATAAATAATATATATATATATAATTATAATATATATATATATATATATATATATACAAAAAGAGAACCCAGCACTCGCCAAAGTAAACTCACTTATCCTCAACAATTCAATAAATAAATGATGGGGGTTTAGTTGGTGGATTGGCCAATGCACGGAAGCCTGTATACCGATTCAAGGTACCCCACCTTCATACAGGTCCTACACTATCACATTGTGAGTGGTAAGTGCATAGCTGTGCCCCGCTTCTGGTGCGGTGAGTGCTGTGGTTTTTACTTTGTGTGTATATGAAGGGGTTAATCTATGGTTAGCTCTTATTAACCGTGGCCACTAGCTTTCTCATGCACCCCTGTGTGGACTTTATTATCCTGAACCTGTCTCAGCTGTTTTTTAGCAATCATCTTTGAGCCAGTGCAATAGGTGACTAGTGTGCCTTTAAAAGCCATAAAGTCTGTGGCAGGTACACATTACATCTAGCAGGCAGATGATGCAGCAGTGTGGTAGTCAGGTTTTAAGACTCTGTGATAGTGTAGGACCTGTATGAAGGTGGGGTACCTTGAATCGGTATACAGGCTTCCGTGCATTGGCCAATCCACCAACTAAACCCCCATCATTTATTTATTGAATTGTTGAGGATAAGTGAGTTTACTTTGGCGAGTGCTGGGTTCTCTTTTTGTATTTATTAGAGCGATGTGGTCATGGGCTACATGCACCCCGCCCTGTGAGTGGTAAGTACAGCTGTGTACCCCGCTTCTGTGGTGGAGAGTGCAATGTTACATGCACCCCACCCTGTGAGTGGTAAGTGCATAGCTGTGCCCCGCTTCTGGTGCGGTGAGTGCTGTGGTTTTTACTTTGTGTGTATATATATATATATATATAATTTGTACAGTGTCCGGCTCTCACTTAATGCTGCCCATCTGCGCCGGGTGCCCGCATGCAGGGAAAAGTAATTACACGAGAAGTAGTATGCAGCACTCCTGGCGTCTTGAAAAATCAATCATATGATGCACATTCGAATGTGCATCATATGATTGATTTTTCAAGACGCCAGGAGTGCTGCATACTACTTCTCGTATATATATATATATATATATATATATATATATATATATATATAAAATGAAATATAATTTATATTTATAAATAATATATATATATAATTTTTTTTTTTTATATATATATATATATATATATATATATAAAATAAATAAAAAAGACAGTTACTCCTTGTGGGATTCAGATTAACCCATCACTGGGCACATAGGATGTGTTCATTTTTTTTGTCCACTTTCAGTAATGGAAGTTCGTGTGAAAGAAAACCCAGTTGTTATGAACCTCCTGGGTGCAGTTGCACAAGAAGTCATAAAGTACAGTAGTAATATTCATAAGATTGTATTTATTCTGGTAGAAGGTATACAGACTGAACCGATGCAGGATACACTTAAAAATGCACAGAGAGTCTGATAGATAGCATCCAGAATATGCACAATGGAGATAACTCAGTGTTCAGAATGGTAGCAAATAACAGAAACAAATAAAGTGCCTGATTAATAAATAATAAAGCAGACAGTAACTCAGAGTACAAAGTGGTAATAATGGCAAGCACAAATACAGCCCTGGATAAATAAACAAAGGATGGTAACCTAGTAACGCCTCTTTTTGCAGTCAGAAATATACAGGAGTTCATAGCAAAACAGGTATACACAGGAGCAGGAATACAGAAATCTTGGCAAGGCAGATCACAAAAGCTCATGAGAACACAAATCCATCACAGGAAATACAGGGACCAGGCAGACTTAAATAGGCAGGTGTCAGGTGCAAACCATAATGATGATTAGTAGTAAACAACCTGACCTCTGGCCACAGAACAGACTTGGAAGAGTAGCACCTCTGGAAATTTCTAGATCTGCAGCTTACATAACCAGAGGCCTGGAAAAACCTTAATGGCAGGGAATCATACAGCAAGGAGACAAGGCAAAACAGAGCTCTAACAGTATAATTATTTAAGTTACAGTTATTATTTTATCAGATTTGTTATGTCTGAATTATGAGACATTTTTGACAGCTCAAGTCATAGTGTTAGGGAAATCTCATCTCATAGTGTTGGGGGAATCTCAGGTTATGGCTAATTAGTGTGCACATACACTTCGACTTCCAATTTAATTTGTTGTGCCTGACTGTAAACATCATCAACAGATACCTATTGTGTGTCCATGTGCCAGCTGCCATGTTCCAATTAGTGGGCTTGACATCCCTCTGGTATGTACACCCTGGGGATATACCATTGATCTGTTGAGATTAACATGAATTTTAAATTGCATAAGCTTTTGGCCAATCTTTGGATTTTGGGCCACTGTTTCAATATTGTAATTAATTTATATTCTACTATTACACTATGGGGTATATTCAATTAGGGTCGAAAGCTGCCATTTGTCGTAAAGACAGCAGTTTTTGACTTTTTAAGGTCGAATCATGTTTCGACCTATTCAATCCCCAGCCTTTTTATTCGACAAGTCGGGGAATTCGATTTTTCGAATAGTATGTGAATCGGTGGTATAGCTGGCGATTCACGTACTTTTGAGGGAAACGGGGCCAAATTCGACAGGATTTGGCCCCGTTTCCGACCATCTCAGTCCAACATAAAAAAATGTCAGACTGAGATAAGGGACCTTAGAGGAGGAGAGGGGGGAGAGCGGCGGGCACAGGGGGACAGCAGCGTCGGAGGAGAGGAGATGGGAGAGCGGCAGGCACAAGGGGACAGTAGTGCCAGAGGAGAGGAGACGGGAGAGCTGTGGGCACAGGGGGACAGCAGCGCCAGAGGAGAGGAGACGGGAGAGCCGTGGGCACAGGGGGACAGCAGCGCCGGATGAGAGGAGACGGGAGAGCCGCGGGCACAGGGGGACAGCAGTGCCGGAGGAGACTGTGGGGGCAGACGGGGGACAGCAGCGGGCAGCGTAGCCGGAGGATGTCACAACCGCCACTCACAGCAGCGTCCACCCAGCTCCGGCAAGCGGGACCTCGCTTGCTGGAGCGGGGGGGATGCTGCAGTGAGTGGTGGCTGAGACATCCTCTGGCTATGCTGCCTGCTGCTGACCCCCATCTTCTCCTCGTCTCCTACGGCGCTGCTGTCCCCCTTTGCCCACATCTCAGCTCCTGCATCTCAATTCAACTTTTTTTAAAGTCGAATTGAGATTGCTTTGAATAGCCCAAGTCGGATTCATTCCGACAAATGAATGTTAGAATGGATCCGACTTCAATTGAATATAACCCTATGACGTTAAAATTAACAGAAATCTACAACTGTGACTGCGGTATTAATAATATTCCATAAATCCAGGAAATGGCCATAAAAGTAAAACATTTTTTTACATTTTTGTTAAAGTTGATCATCAACACTATGGGCAGTATCATATTAGATTTACCAATTACCTCATTCAGGGTTATTCAATTAGCCCCAGTGCTGGCACTTATCTTGGATTATTTTTTGCTTGCTCAGGAAGACAAAACTAAATCCGCGAAAAAGCCCTTTTTTCCGTGATCACAGGGGTGAACATACATAGATCTGAGACTCTTCATGGATACTCAAAAAAAAATCAATGGAAAAATGTTTGTGGTTAATAGGATACCTCCTATACATTCCATTTCCTGTAGCCTGTTTGCAAATAAGTAAGCTATCAGGACATGTTGAGTATGGGTCCCACGAGTGGGAATAGTCCCTTTTAGTTGGCATGCTGACTGTCGGATATATCAGTGTTCAGGATGCAGGGGGAGGTATTGTGACCATCCCATCAGGGCAGATACAGTAAGCCTGACTATTAAATATCACTATTTGGAGGCTATTTATGTTAGTACACTACTTTTTTTAGAACTTGCATCCAATCCCTTACACGAGTTACTAGTGCAGCTGTGGCCAACCTGTGGCTCTTGAGCCGCATGTGGCTCTTTCTTTTTTCAAATGTGGCTCCCGACACTCGAGGTCCACAACAGTTCCAGAAACCGCTGCACTCCAGTCATACACACAGCAGCACTATGGGGACTGACAACTGAGGGAACCAGATACTAGAAGTGAGACACCCAACGGCAAACAGAGGACAAATAAGGTGCTGCTGCAATGGCAAGAGTTGGGGGGCTGTAGTGACACATGAGACTGGGCTGGAGTGACACAGGAGGGTCCTGACAGGAGTGACACATGGGGGAGCTGGCTGGAGTGACACAGGAGGGTCCTGGAAGGAGTGACACATGGGTGAGCTGGCTGGAGTGACACAGGAGGGTCCTGGAAGGAGTGACACATGAGTGAGCTGACTGGAGTGACATACTGTAGGAGGATCCTGGCAGGAGTGACACATGGGTGAGCTGACTGGAGTGACATACTGTAGGAGGATCCTGGCAGGAGTGACACATGGGGGAGCTGGCTGGAGTGACACAGGAGGGTACTGGCAGGAGTGACACATGAGGGAGCTGGCTGGAGTGACACAGGAGGGTCCTGGCAGGAGTGATACATGGGGGAGCTGACTGGAGTGACACAGGAGGGTCCTGGCAGGAGTGACACATGGGTGAGCTGACTGGAGTGACAAAGGAGGATCCTGGCAAGAGTGACACATGGGGGAGCTGGCTGGAGTGACACAGGAGGGTCCTAGCAGGAATGACACATGGGGAGCTGACTGGAGTGATATAGTAGGATCCTGGCAGGAGTGACACATGGGGGAGCTGGCTGGAGTGACACAGGGGGGGTGCTGGCTGGAGTGACACATGGGGGAAGCTGGCAGGAGTGACACAGGGGGAAGCTGGCTGAAGTGACACAGGAGGGTGCTGGCAGGAGTGACACATGGGTGAGCTGACTGGAGTGACATAGCAGGATCCTAGCAGGAGTGACACATGGGTGAGCTGACTGGCATGACATAGGAGGATCCTGGCAAGAGTGACACATAGGGGAGCTGGCTGGAGTGACACATGGGGGAGCTGGATGGTGTGACACAGGAGGGTCCTGGCAGGAGTGACACATGGGGGAGCTGGCTGGAGTGACACAGGAGGGTCCTGGCAGGAGTGACACATGGGTGAGCTGACTGGCATGACATAGGAGGATCCTGGCAAGAGTGACACATGGGGGAGCTAGCTGGAGTGACACATGGGGGAGCTGGATGGTGTGACACAGGAGGGTCCTGGCAGGAGTGACACATGGGGGAGCTGGCTGGAGTGACACAGGAGGGTCCTGGCAGGAGTGACACATGGGTGAGCTGACTGGCATGACATAGGAGGATCCTGGCAAGAGTGACACATGGGGGAGCTGGCTGGAGTGACACATGGGGGAGCTGGATGGTGTGACACAGGAGGGTCCTGGCAGGAGTGACACATGGGGGAGCTGGCTGGAGTGACACAGGAGGGTACTGACAGGAGTGACACATGAGGGAGCTGGCTGGAGTGACACAGGAGGGTCCTGGCAGGAGTGATACATGGGGGAGCTGACTGGAGTGACACAGGAGGGTCCTGGCAGGAGTGACACATGGGTGAGCTGACTGGAGTGACATAGGAGGATCCTGGCAAGAGTGACACATGGGGGAGCTGGCTGGAGTGACACAGGAGGGTCCTAGCAGGAATGACACATGGGGAGCTGACTGGAGTGATATAGTAGGATCCTGGCAGGAGTGACACATGGGGGAGCTGGCTGGAGTGACACAGGGGGGTTGCTGGCAGGAGTGACACATGGGGGAAGCTGGCAGGAGTGACACAGGGGGAAGCTGGCTGAAGTGACACAGGAGGGTGCTGGCAGGAGTGACACATGGGTGAGCTGACTGGAGTGACATAGCAGGATCCTAGCAGGAGTGACACATGGGTGAGCTGACTGGCATGACATAGGAGGATCCTGGCAAGAGTGACACATAGGGGAGCTGGCTGGAGTGACACATGGGGGAGCTGGATGGTGTGACACAGGAGGGTCCTGGCAGGAGTGACACATGGGGGAGCTGGCTGGAGTGACACAGGAGGGTCCTGGCAGGAGTGACACATGGGTGAGCTGACTGGCATGACATAGGAGGATCCTGGCAAGAGTGACACATGGGGGAGCTGGCTGGAGTGACACATGGGGGAGCTGGATGGTGTGACACAGGAGGGTCCTGGCAGGAGTGACACATGGGGGAGCTGGCTGGAGTGACACAGGAGGGTACTGGCAGGAGTGACACATGAGGGAGCTGGCTGGAGTGACACAGGAGGGTCCTGGCAGGAGTGATACATGGGGGAGCTGACTGGAGTGACACAGGAGGGTCCTGGCAGGAGTGACACATGGGTGAGCTGACTGGAGTGACATAGGAGGATCCTGGCAAGAGTGACACATGGGGGAGCTGGCTGGAGTGACACAGGAGGGTCCTAGCAGGAATGACACATGGGGAGCTGACTGGAGTGATATAGTAGGATCCTGGCAGGAGTGACACATGGGGGAGCTGGCTGGAGTGACACAGGGGGGTTGCTGGCAGGAGTGACACATGGGGGAAGCTGGCAGGAGTGACACAGGGGGAAGCTGGCTGAAGTGACACAGGAGGGTGCTGGCAGGAGTGACACATGGGTGAGCTGACTGGAGTGACATAGCAGGATCCTAGCAGGAGTGACACATGGGTGAGCTGACTGGCATGACATAGGAGGATCCTGGCAAGAGTGACACATAGGGGAGCTGGCTGGAGTGACACATGGGGGAGCTGGATGGTGTGACACAGGAGGGTCCTGGCAGGAGTGACACATGGGGGAGCTGGCTGGAGTGACACAGGAGGGTCCTGGCAGGAGTGACACATGGGTGAGCTGACTGGCATGACATAGGAGGATCCTGGCAAGAGTGACACATGGGGGAGCTGGCTGGAGTGACACATGGGGGAGCTGGATGGTGTGACACAGGAGGGTCCTGGCAGGAGTGACACATGGGGGAGCTGGCTGGAGTGACACAGGAGGGTCCTGGCAGGAGTGACACATGGGTGAGCTGACTGGCATGACATAGGAGGATCCTGGCAAGAGTGACACATGGGGGAGCTGGCTGGAGTGACACATGGGGGAGCTGGATGGTGTGACACAGGAGGGTCCTGGCAGGAGTGACACATGGGGGAGCTGGCTGGAGTGACACAGGAGGGTCCTGGCAGGAGTGACACATGGGTGAGCTGACTGGCATGACATAGGAGGATCCTGGCAAGAGTGACACATGGGGGAGCTGGCTGGAGTGACACATGGGGGAGCTGGATGGTGTGACACAGGAGGGTCCTGGCAGGAGTGACACATGGGGGAGCTGGCTGGAGTGACACAGGAGGGTCCTGGCAGGAGTGACACATGGGTGAGCTGACTGGCATGACATAGGAGGATCCTGGCAAGAGTGACACATGGGGGAGCTGACTGGAGTGAAACATGGGGGAGCTAAATGGAGTGACACAGGAGGGTCCTAGCAGGAGTGACACATGGGTGAGCTGACTGGAGTGACATAGGAGGATCCTGGCAGGAATGACACATGGGGGAGCTGGCTGAAGTGACACAGGATGGTGCTGGCAGGAGTGACACATGGGTGGAGCTGGCTGGAGTGACACAGAAGGATGCTGGCTGGAGTGACACATGGTGGAGCTGAAGTGTATTATGTGAATCTTTTTCAATATATTTTATGTGGATCTGGTTTTTAAATGTATTTTATGTGGATCTAGCTTTTTAATGTATTTTTTTACCAGGGGTGTGGCCTAGCAGGCACAAAGCCACACCCCATTTTTGTACACGCAAGTTTGGTTCGATGTCGGCTCTTAGATGTACCTAACAAGATTTTTTGGCTCTTTGTCTCTGACTGGTTGGCCACCCCTGTACTAGTGTATTGCTCCCTTTCAGGTAGAGGCACAACAACTTCTACTTGTGCAGTAACTATTGGTTATATGTGATAATACTATCAGCTATCAGTAGTTGTAAGCACTCCATATTAAAGAAGCTGATATTCCAGCTAGGAGCCCCCACAATAGGCGGCTTCTTGCAACACTTACTCTTTCAGGGTGTACGTGATGGGATGTTTTCTCAAGAAAACAAAACCATGGCCCTAGCCAGAGATCTAGCAGTGCTGACTCTGCCTGCCGTGTGTTCAACACCTACCTGCTACCAGTAATGGCTGCTAGCTGTATGACAGTGGCAGGAAGAGTGATATGTGACAGCAATGTCAGTGTGCAGGACAACAGACACAATAGAAGTGAATTGCAGGAGTACATGGGCAAGATCGAATATGCATCGTGCAAAACAAAGACATCTTGTGCTGCCTGCTGCCCGAGAAGGATTAGCTCTTACGCAATTAAGAAAAGCTACTGACTGATCAACAACCTGAAGCCTCAATATGTAAAATAGTCACAGTACCACATCAACATCTATGATTAGTTATAAACAAGTGACACTTGAATATATGTAAATTGTAAATAAAGCTTAATATACACACACACATATATATATATATATATATATATATATATATATATAATATATTATAGGATTTTATCATATAGTGAAATCACTTGAAATATGTATAAAATGGTCATTATTGGCTATCAAAGTAAATAGAAGACTGCATGCCATGTGCTTTTATAGGATTTAAATCCAACTTGTACCAGCTACGTTCGCTGGTGTTTTATAGCTGATATGCTTGGTGGAGGTCTTACCTTTAATCACTTAGCTGACAATTTTTTATTTGTTTTTCAAAAACAGGCTCAAGAATTGTCATTTTTTTTTTAAATGATTGAATTAGGTGTAGAACGTGTATTTAACCTTATTCACCGTGATTTTAGTTTAAAAAAAAAATATTTTTTTTTTTAATGTCTGTAAAAAAACATTTTTGCTTTTTCCTCAAACATCGGGACATTGGTCAGCACCATAGGAAACATCAGAACATTGCGACTTTCATTTTGACAGTTGTGACAGCTGCCATGTACATGGGGATGGGGGGATTGGGGAGGTTACTACACTACAGCAGCGGCTGCTATTGTCTGCAGCCGCCGGGTGGGGGTCCTGCCATGCTGACCAATTAGCAGTGATCGAAAGCACGGCAAACAATGGGGGAGGGTGTGGGAAGGCAAGGGGACCTTCTGGTCCCAGAGGGAAGTTTCTCCTCCCCGCAGCTGCAAACACAGCTGATCTAACAGGTCGCATCCTGAACGACCAGGTCAGATAAAGCACTTGACGGTGTGGTCACATCTGATGCGACCATGTCAGGCAAGTGGTTAAAGCCATAAAGCCAGTATGATTGATAGATAGATAGATAGATAGATAGATAGATAGATAGATAGATAGATAGAGGGAGGAGATTACCCATGCCTACTAGTGCTTTAAAATACTTATTGCAAAAGTGCAAAAAAAGAAATGGAAAATGGCTAATATTTAATATTCTTTGTCTTTAGAAATCAAGAGTCCATGGAATTGTTAAATAGGCAATATAAGGAAAGACAAAAAATAATCATAAGATTGTGTGTATTTCTTAAAACCTGTATCTTGCTTCATATAACAAATAACATATAATAATAGTGTGAAAAGGTTTCTGTGTAGGGACTGTTGCCCTCATCCAGCATCAGTTGTTAATTTGAGAAAATCACAAATGACCATGTAGCGATCACAATGCGAGTGACAGGCGGCGGTTGCGGCATTGGAGGGGAGCAGGAAACACAGGCATGTCATGGCCGTTTTCATGGTAGCCCGATAATGTCGTCTGCGTTACCTGCGATAGGAAACATGACAGCTGCGTATGCATGGGGCTACCACTGTTTGCCGATTTCTGCGATGAATTGCGATCGCTTTGCTGATTGGCACTTAACATGCTGGGTGGCCTTGTCCTGTACTGGGTGGGCCCAGCATGCGATTTAACAGTAGCAGTTTTGCTTTTTCAGCAAAACTGCTAATGAAGCTGAATCAGGTCCTATGTCCCAATGTAATGCACCCACTGCAAATGTACTTCAAGTTTCACAATCAAACACACTTAATTGTAGACAAAAAAAGTTAAAAAATCAGAATACAAATAGTAAGCAGCAAATGTACAACATGTACAAATGTATAGCGCTTATCTGTCCAATTTAGTCAGATATAGAGTTTTTCCCAATGTGTTTCGTAAGTGCTCCATACTTCATCAAGGGGATATCAAACAGTGGCTTCTATCAGATATTTATAGGGTTATTGATTAACCCTAACAGGAAATTAGCATGGCGTTACTTCCTGTGATGTCATTAATATTTCAAACAAATGACTATAAATCATAAAATAACAATAATGCTATATAAGGAAAACCAATTGGGGATTTAGAAAACAGTGTAATTAAATAAATAGGTAGCACTAATAAGGTCTCAACAACTACAAATTGCCACCTTGCAGTGGCGGAATTCATGTGGAACGCACAATGCACTTCAACTTTGCAGTCATGTGGTGTCCCAATTTACCACGTGACATACTTCCACCTTCCCGTATTAGTGGAAAGCTTTGGGAATGCAAGACTTGCTTCCGCCTTGCAATCTCTATTAGAAGACAAGTGTGTCACATACAGTAATGTGATCCCGCCCTTGTAGCTCCTGTTGACAGATGTCAGTTGGAATGCATGAAGTTTTTTAAAGCACAAGTAGGCGCTGGTAATCTCCACTATCTCTATATCACAATGGTGTATCTCACCATTGCACTTTACTGATGCACAGCTGCCACCTATAAAAATAGGGAGCACATTCTCTGCAGTATTTACTTCTCAGTTCTAATTTACAAGAGGGTAATAGGTACATTGGTGCTAAATTTATTCTCTCCCGATATACAGATGGTGCCATGCTAATCGTAGCTCTGTCTGTGCCTGGGCGCACCCATTGGGGTGCGCCTTTCACCACATCCGGGGTGTACTGGGGTGTACACGTGTTCATGACCCATGCGCACCCCATTCACTAGAATGGGAGCATCTCTGTGGGCTCCCGGCATGACTAGGCGAACGGATCGCCCAGCTACGCCGGGAGCACCCGTATGAGATGAGCCGCACTAGATGAGTGTTGCTTCATCTGTATGTATATATATGTATAAACAATAGGCTAGAACCCACAGCACTCATACATCCGCTGTGCCAGTGGTATTTGTGACCACACCATTTAATTAAAAATATCATACAAATTCAGCTCTCACCTAATATTAACACTTCAAACTGTAATTCATCTGAATACAGGGAATGTTAGTTCCAAAATATTGCAATAGTATGTTAAGCTGACCAGCCACTTCACGGCCATTCCCATTTGGTCAGTCCTGAGAGCGATGCTGACTTTCAAAAATCTGAGCATTGCTCTCAGGCATCTTTTGGATTTTAAATACACAATATGCTTCTATCATGGGTTTAGGCCCTGTCTCCTTCTTTTAAAGAGACAGGTACCACACCCAAGCTTATCAGTTAATAAACACCTGGGGAATTTCTTAACATTTAATTTACATATGGACAATAGGGGTGCAAAAAAAAGTGCGACCACAAATATTTTATATGAACAATAGGCTAGAACCCACAACACTCATACATCCGCGGTGCCAGTGGTATATATATCAGTTACGCGCAGTGGGGTCAGGCAGGGCCTTTCCTGTCATACTAACGTATACGCCAGAGTTCTGACTATATAAAGTATATGAATACATAGAATATATTAGAAATAGCTTCTTTGTATTATTCTAATAATTTTTGTAGTCAGAACTCTGAAGTAAAAAGTCTATGGCGGGTGAGCCAGTGCAGTTGCGCAAATCTACCACAGCAGATCCAACAAAGAGGTCAGGAAATCGTCACCTTCTGACAGAGATCCTGGTAACATCACTCTCCCACAATGGCAGCTACATGCCTCTGTTTTGGGAAACTGAGGCCGTCATCACCCCCTTCCTGCCCTAAAATGGCAGCAGATTGTCAATCACTGACAATGTACTGCCGATCTACGCCTGACATCACAGATGCATATCGCACATGCACATCAGTACTGGAATGCACCACACATCCAAACACATCTAAATTAGGCCCACTGTGCCAGAACTATAGAAATATCACTAAGTTGAGGTGATATGTACAGTGACTCTTCTGTCCTTTTGCCCCCGTACCCACTCATCAGCAACACACACTATTTTGTGGATCCCTATCATTGCATTATCTTGATGAGCCCGCATTGGGTACGCTGGATCGGTGCTGGGGATCCCGGTAGTTAGTATACTGACCGCGGGATTCCGGCAGTGGGAATAGTCACTGGTAGTCGGCATTTAGTGCAGGCGGGATGCAGGGGTCGGTAATGTGACTGTCGGTCTCCTGACTGCCAGTCACATAACTACATCCCGTGACCCTTCATGCTCCAGCCCAACTCGAAGTTTAGAATCCCCTTATCATAAAATGTGCTTTCCAGCTAACTACTGTGTATACTACTATGCAGAAAGCACTATAATGACCCTTATGCAATATAAACAATAATTTAGAGAATATTGTAGGGAGAAAAGTTTTAAATACAGAAAGCATTCTAGTGACCAGTATATAAACAGAAGATGCCCAAGCGAACATTATACAATACAAACAACAAAGTAGTGTCCAGTATGTAATATGTAGCCCTCCTTAGTGAAACTGTATGACATAAACTCTGTATCTCTGCTGGCTTTTAAATATTGACACCCAAATATTTGATAACTATGCAGACACCCAAGTTTCTGCTGATGACAAATTCTCATTAATAGTTCTGTCTGTGTGAGAAGTGCCAAGAAGTCAAAGGCACCAGAATTACACTCTGATATGTGAATAGCATCTAGTTGTAATAACTACCCTCAGATGCAGCTGCTGCTTTATTATAATAAAGGGGTAGTTCCTGCTATACAACTATACAATTTTATCTCTTGGGGTTGCTGTAGGAGGGTGATGGGAAAAGTATGAGTCCTTGCTTCCCATAGCAGTTATAGTTAAATAAATGGCCTCATGTGTTTTGTAAAAGTATAAAAAGATCTGAAAAACTTTTCAAGACTTGTCGCTATTTCCAGTTACAGGCTATTGAGTTAATTAGAATGAGTCATAATAAATAAATAATGCATCAATTATGTTCCCCCTTCTAATAAGTTCCTATTCTGCTCCAGTTCACAGTTTGTCAAAGGCATAATCATCTTAGTGGTTGAAGCAGGCAGCAGGTTTTTTCGAATACAGCAGTAACTTATATACAACATGTATTTCTATAATAAAATTTATTTTTTCCCAGACAAATTATTAGTTTGATAAATACTCGCACAATAAAAATCCGATATAGTCATGGTTACCATAATATAAAAAAAGAAACACTGAGCCAAGAATTTATCACAAACATCAGCAAAATGTGTTTTTCTGATTACACATCTACAATTAATTTGACAATCAGTAGCCATAAATCATGGGTAACAGTATAAAGATGATTTGAAGCCAGATAAATTATCAATGTGGTATTTTATATCTGAATTAATCTTATTGTTGGAGAAATTTTTCATCTGCATTCAATGTTGTTCTTTATCTGTTTGTTATTATAACTGAATGTATTATTATTGCATTTCAGATTGCGTTTTTATTCGGTGGATTTCTCGTCTCACTATAGTCTAAGGAATGGAATTAATACAAAAGGAGGAGAAATATCTCCTTACAGGAACAGCTGCATCAATAACAGTTTTTCTGTTTCAACAAATTTACAAGTGTCAATTTAGTTCTAGTTGAAGACAGACTTAGATTCAGAAAAGAGGGATAAATATTTATGAACTTGCTTCATTTTTAGCCATTATGTAGGATCCTCTATTCAGTACATGTTATTCTGGATCTAAAATATGGTGTAATACGTTGAACCAGTAGTGGAGAGACATTTAGCATTTTGTCAATTTTGATTTTTAATCAACTACCCAGAAGAATGTGCTATGGTTATTATACTTTCAAGCTGGTTATGATGCTTCATTCTGTGAAGCAGTTTTTTCTCACCCCCATCTAAGGAAATCTATACTTCACCTACTGTTCATCAAGAATTTCTTAGCTATCAGCACTTGTGACTGTCCCAGCTGCATTATACCCTGTTATAATGTCAGTAACCCATCTGCTATATAAGACTTTTGATTTACCCACATGCTACAAGAATACAGTGTTCCTGACATTGTCTTAAACTTGACAGTGGTTCTTAAACTTGGTCCTTCTGGACCCCACACAGGTCACGTTTTCCAGGTCACCCGGCAGGTGCCTTGTGTATGACCATCTGTCACATTTTAAATAACCACAGGTAACCTGGAAAACATGCACTGTGTGGGGTCCTGAGGACTGAGTTTGAGAACCTGTTGTGTAACTGATGCTAAATAAATGGTTGGGGGAACCTGTTGCTGTTCAACTGTTGTTGGACCACAACACCTAACAGAGAAGAACAAGACATCCTTGACCTTTTCATATACTCACACACTGTATATCACTTACAAAATACTGTAGCAGGAAAACGAACATTGTTTGGCTCCATATTGATTTTTAGCAACTTGATATCCAAGACTGTTGATCAGTATGACATAAGTGAAGAAACAAGGGTTGCTAACTTTGGGGTCTATTCATGAAGCAGTGAAAAAGCATGGAGAAGTGAGCCTGTGGAGAAGTTGCCCATGGCAAACAATCAGCTGCTCTGTACAATTGTATAGTATGCAAATTATAAATGTTATGTCAAGGCTTATTGGTTGCCATGGGTAACTTCTCCACTGGCTCACTTCACCACCCTTTTAACTGCTTCATGAATAAACCCCTTTGAGCATTAGATCATGGAAGGTTGCTAGTTGCTGCTGGGCTGCAGAAACTAGCTGGACAGATATATGGGAGGTACATATTACTGTACTGTTGCGGGTTACACAACAGGATTATGCAGGTGACTGCTGATTAGTGATTAAAGAAGATTCAAATTAATGATAGTATCAAATTTAAAAAAAAACTATTATGTTTACTTACTATACACTCTGCTGGCCAAAGTCCTCTTCAGATGTAATACACTTGTGCGAGCTTCGCACTTGCGCATGCACAGTACAAAAATGTATATAAAACTCACTGGGCATGTGCAACCTTATCGTCTCACATATGCCTAGCAACCTTATCGTCTCACATATGCCCAGTATGGAGTGAAGGCTAAAAAAAATTGGAGCATCACTGGCATGTGGCCTCATTGATAAATTAGCCTAATTGATAAATGGAGCCCATAGTTCCGGGACAGCAAATATATGGTTGTGCATATGAATAACATTGAAATCTGGTGTAATATTATAAACATTAAAAGCCATCAAAAATGCATTTCCTCCCTCACTGGCACGTTCATCAGCGGTGGAGCTCAACAGTGCTAGCTCCTGGCAGCTAATTACTGTAGTTACACCAACTAATAAAACACTGTTGAAAAATGCAACTTTATTTAAACCAAAGAGCACATTCACTGATATTATGCAATGGTTTGTATTGGGTAACATTAATCCTATCCCTGTGATTTTACTCATAACAGTTGTGACTAAAAATGGAGTACACTACAGTGAACTACTGTGTTGTAGAGAAACACTGGAGAGATGAGTGGATGGCAGGAGATAGAGAGGTACAGGAGGAATGAGGCTGGAGAGACATAGGGAGGGGTGAGGCTGAAAACACAGGAATGCTGCTGGAGAGACAGACGAAGATGAGGCTGGAGAGACATGAGGGAATAAGGCTAAGAGACACAGGTGGGGATAAGGATGGAGAGATGCGGGCATGAGGCTGGAAGCACAGGGGGATGGGGGGACCAAAAACATGAGTTTGGTGGGTCCCAAGATTGCTGTTGCCAGCCCTGCCAAGAATATGTACTTCAAAAACAGGACAAGGAGAAAAGCAGAGGGCCAAAAACAGGGTAATAACAAGCAATGCATAATGGAGCCATTAACTATTAGGGAAATTACTATTAGTGAGATGCCTATACTGGTATTTTAATATTATTAGACTTACAGATAACAGTAAAGACTATGGGGTCTATTCATGAAGCAGTGAAAAGAGTGGCGAAGAGAGACAGTAGAAAAGTTGTCCATGGTAACCAATCAGTAACATTTATTAGGTGCATTTTATAAAATGATACATAGAAGCTGATGGTTGTCACGGGCAACTTCTCCACTGGCTCACTTCTTCACTCTTTTCACTGTTTCATAAATAGACCCTTATCTGTACACCACAGTCAAAGTAATAAGTCAGAATGGGAACGAAACACGGACGGCTTCTAGAAGGCCACTTCTAGTGCTCAACCAAGAGTTGGAGGTAGCTATAGTCTATGTACTAGAACATCCCAACATAGACTTTTTCATCTTTTTATATAAAAGGTTTCATATCCGCATGCTCTGCCTGCCCCTGAGAATAGCTTTGAATCGGTTAATTAATGTGAAATAAAATTTTACAGGTGGACAACATATGAAAAAAGCACTGGAAAATGTAACTACAGGTTGAGTATCCCTTATCCAAAATGCTTGGGACCAGAGGTATTTTGGATATCGGATTTTTCCGTATTTTGGAATAATTGCATACCATAATGAGATATCATGGTGATGGGACCTAAATCTAAGCACAGAATACATTTATGTTACATATACACCTTATACACACAGCCGGAAGGTAATTTTAGCCAATATTTTTTATTAGGTTGTGCATTAAACAAAGTGTATCTACATTCACACAATTCATTTATGTTCCATATACACCTTATACACACAGCCTGAAGGTCATTTAATACAATAGTTTTAATAACTGTGTGTATTAAATAAAGTTTGTGTGCATTGAGCCATCAAAAAACAAAAGTTTCACTATCTCACTCTCACTCAAAAAAGTCCGTATTTCGGAATATTCCGTATTTCGGATATTTGGATATGGGATACTCAACCTGTACTAGGTAATACATAACAGTATTTTGATGGAAGTAAAAATGGTGACAGAAGTGAGACACATATGAGTAATACGTTTCAACACTAAAAGAACCGAAAGCGGAAGAGTTAAATTTAATGGTTTATTGCACATTTCTGTACTGTAATCGATTTGTATTTCAGCAGACTATGTAACCTTTACAGATGTGACAGCAGTTAAAGTTTATCAAATGCCTTTGGTGATTTGTAGTGTCATAGAGTGACACATGTGACTGATGTATTTCTTTAGGGAAAGCTTTGTTTTATTCCCATAACATCCTTCTAGTTAAAGAAATAGAAAATAAACCATTTGGGAGAAAATCTATATGAATGCACTGTATACTTCCATATGGAAAGAGATGGACAGGTAGGCCAAGATTTGGGACGTTTGAATGTAGCCAAGGGATTCATCAGTCTGTAAAACCTTTACCTGTAACATGTTAGTGTTGTATATCTCTAGGCAACATAAACCCCTGTGAGGCATCATCCAACTCAATGCTGTATGTAGCCAGGATACATATAAATATATCTTTTTCAGTTTAGTTGACGATTTTTGTGTTTAACGTTTGAACGTCTCAAGAGTCTCAGAAAAATTATTATTTGCAAGAAACATAAAAAATTGCTTCAAAATAGTTGGTTACATCATAAATAAATGAAAGGAATAATAAAACATATGCAATTAGAAGGTAAAGAGTAGTGATGAGCGAGGTTCGGTTTTACTCGGTTTTACTCGGTTTTACTCGGTTCTCAAAACGGCATCTTATTGGCTATCCAAAACACGTGACATCCGTGAGCCAATAAGATGCCGTTTTGAGAACCGAGTAAAACCGAGTAAAACCGAGTAAAACCGAATCCGCTCATCACTAGTAAAGAGATACTAAATCAAGAAAGTTAAATAAGAAGAACACTAAAATAGCATCCTATGGGTACAAAATAGCCCCAATCCTGCCCACTGTATCACTCTGATGTGTTGCCAAATATTCCATCATGCTGATGCCTCTTATCCAAGTGTACAGGCCTGTCAGTGAGGGTTCTCTTTGTTCCAATGTACAGCAATAAGACAGCATGCTGCTATAATATATATAGAGATCTGCTGAACATTTGTAGGCAGTGAAAACAGTTTACCGCAGAGGCACATAAATATATACTTTTAAAGCAGACGTTCATGCCAACTTCCTAAATAACTTGTAAATGGCATCTGTTTAGGATGGTAGCGTAGTATCACGAACAATTTCCATGATGACCATACACTGCAAATTTAAGCCGCAATATAAGAGATGTATGTTATTTCCGTACACCTGACACTGCAGCTATTAAGCAGCTGCTGAAAAGCTGCTTGGATACTATGTAAAACTTTTCAGTCAGTAATATTCCTGCTGGGTGAACAGCTCTCCTGCGATACTGATGTAAGACAGCAGAAGCAGAGTTTTCCAATAAGATTTTATTAAGCGTCTGTATCCTGTATAGGCAGATCTACCGACAAACACTATGAACTAATTAAATTCCCACATCATGAAATGCAGGCAAGCCCCTACCTTGGTAATAATAGGATCGTCTTCAATTTGGTTTATACAGTACCTAAATTGTCCTACTAAAACCAAATTTGTTGCCATAAATCAATTAGCATACCTACACATTCATGAGCTGACTATAGGGATTACTCAGGTTGGATTGCAGATATTGCTAAAAAGCTGCCGATCCACCCCCGTTTCCCCCTTGACGCCCTCGCAATGCTCTGTCGCCGCCCCCTCCCACCCCACGAATGTGGCAGAGGCATTCGCAACCAATGCGATCTGATCGCATTGGTTACTAGCACATGCGCATGACGTGATCTGTGCGTGCACATTGCCACCTGGAATGGGGTTATTGCAGTCGCATCAATTAGCAATGCACCCTCAATAACCCCCAAGCTAATTTTGAGTTAAATGTGCTAAAAGCAAACAAGAAAATTCTTTAACTGTAAATCAGTGTAATTTCTCTACATCAATAACATTCATTAGCAGCAGGATGTATCACAGGCTTTTAGATCCTGGGTTAAGAGCCCGGGTCGGTATACATTTAATTTGCCGGCTGTCGGGATCCCTGCGGTCATGATACTGAGGCCGGAATCCCGACAGCTGGCAATGCTGGCAGCCGGAATACTGGTGCAACAGTACTATTCACACTCGTGGGTGTCCACGACACCCACAGAGCGGGAATAGAACCTGCGGCGAGTGTAGCGAGCCACTGAGCCTGCAAGGGGACACTTTGTGCTCACCCCGCTGCTGGTATATTGGCGGCCGGGATGCCGCTGTCTGTATATTGACGGCTGGCATCCCGGCCGACGGTAAATCATACAGAACCCCCGGATCTATTTAGTTGTATCCCACGGTAAACCCTGAGGCTAATATGTGGTAAGATATAGATTCCGGGTCAAGCGCCCGGAGCTATGCAATTACAGTACTGTCTGCGGTTAGCCCTGAGTGTGCATGTAATGCGGATTTCTGTTCTCACCCTCCTGATGTGCAAATAGAAATATACGCTAAGGGCCTGATTCATATTTATATGCAAACCCAATGGTTTGCATACAAATACAATGTTTGGAGGTCTGCGCAGGTGCAAGATCCTCTCTACACATGTGTAGAATAGGTCTTGCGATATTGCTCGCAGCACCCTGTCAGCCTCAACATGATGACATGCTGCGGCATTTAGGGGGCGGATCCTACGCAGGCTGGCCAGTGCCTGTTACTATCATGTATCACGAGCGATGGTCGCGATGGTGATCCGAGGCTGCATCCTCAGGCGCAGCACTTGGATCTTGGTGGCGTCTATCTCCTACAGATGCCTCCTGCTGCATTATAATTTTAATCAGATGGAATTTCACAGCCGCTTCATTGTGGCTGCGCAATTCCATACAAACATGAATCCGGCCTTCAGTGCAACATTGAGGCTTACAATGAGAAGTAATTTAATAGCTCTTTACCCAGTAACTAAAAGCCTGCATTAATTCCCATTAATTCCTGTGTCACTGGGGGTCATTCCGAGTTGATCGCTAGCTGCATTCGTTCGCTGTGCAGCAATGTGGCCAAAAAACGGCACTTCTGCGCATGCGTATGCAGTGCAATGCGCAAGCGCAACATACTATTACAACGAACGATGTCGTTTCACACAGGGTCTAGTGATGCTTTTCAGTCGCACTGGCTGCCGCAGAGTGATTGACATGAAGTGGGAGTTTCTGGGTGTGTCAACTGACCGTTTTCGGGGAGTGTTCGGAAAAACGCAGGCGTACCTGAAAAAATGCAGGCGTGACTGGGAGAACGCAGGGCGTGTTTGTGACGTCAAAAAGGAACTGAATAGTCTGAAGTGATCTCAAGCGCTGAGTAGGTTTTGAGCTACTCTGAAACTGCCCAAAAAACTTTGTAACCGCTCTGCGATCCTTTCGTTCACACTTCTGCTAAGCTAAAATACACTCCCAGTGGGAGGCGGCATAGCGTTTGCACGGCTGCTAAAAACTGCTAGCGAGCGAACAACTCGGAATGACCACCACTGTACTGTACACTGTAATATACCATAACAGTAAGTTTAGCTTTATTACATCTGTCAACAAGATAAAAGACACTCATTTAGACTGCTACAGTAACAAATAGCACCATACCAAGGGCTGTGCAACTGCGGTCATCGCCCAGGTCAAGTGACTAGTACAGTTACGTCCCCAATAGTACCTAGGACGTGCCAGGCTCTCATCATACTGCTCCTGGCACTTCTTCTGTCATGACATCACGTGCACAGGGGGCTGGGAGTGCTGGCCCAGGGTACAAATGTGACCTGCTATGGCACTGACATCAAGTTTCTATTATTCTAATTACTTGCCAACCTTTCACTACCAAAAAACTTGCCTGAGACAGATGCCCCAATTAGTCTCCCATCCTCGTAGTTGTTACAGTATTCTGTTAGCACTTCCTATTTGTGCCAGAATTTAATGAGAAAAACAAACTAACAGACGTTTGAAAGTCATTCACATTCAATTGGAGTCAAGTCAATAAGGTCAATCCACCCCACTCTTACTGGCATAAAGCATAAATATGTTTTTCTTCAAGCGTAAGCCCATTTTGATTTGACTCAAGCTGTTCTTTTAGAGTACAATTATTATTACGTAGTATTAGGACTTTTTAAGTTCATCGACAGTTACTGTAAGTGCAAGGAATGAAGTGCATAAAAAAAGAACACTTCAACTTTCTAGCCCCCGGAGTGTAATAGAGTACAATAGGCATATGTTATTTTTATTAATGGAGTAAAATAATTATATTAAGTAATGAATGAGGAAAAACGTTTGATGTATTAAAATATATGATGAAATGCACTCATATTTTTCACATTTTGCCTAAATGGAACATAACTCAAAAATGAAAAGACTTATTTGAACTCTTTGTAAGCAGCACTCATTCATAAAGTACATATAAAAGTATTAAATCAATTAAACAAAACATAGTTATTTCTGTCCATGTAACAGTAGTTTCAACATGCACTAACCTGGCCATGCTGTGACGTGTAGTTCTAGAGTGCAGAATGTTGCCTGCCCATGGCCCGGATTAAAGGCGGCGCGGCAGGGGCAGTCGTCCTGGGGCCCGCACACTTAGAGGGCCCCCACACAGTCACCACAATTATGAAGTGCAGAACAGTGTTTTGCTGCCTGCACTCCGGTTCTCCTCTGCGTCTCAGCTTTTTAGTAAACAGCGGCTGCCGCAGAGCTCACTGCTCTCTTTCTCTGGAGATGTCATTGACATCTTGCGAGACTATGTCTGCCTCAGAGCCGGAGGCGGAGCTGCTGTGGTCACACCACCATCCCAGCTTAATTCCTGTCCGGCTCCCCGGCATCTCTTTCCCTGAGCCCAGCTCCTTCCCCCTGCTGCGGGCACAGAGCAGGAGAACTTACTGTCTTGTGGGATGTCCTCAACTGACATGGGTAAGTTGCGAGGGGAGAGGGGACCCGGTCACATCAGGGTTGGCTGCATGTCCAGGGAGGAAGGGGGCTCCTCATTGACTCATGTATGAGGAAATAAGGATTATCAGGGACTGTATCACACAGAGGAGGGGGAGGGGGCTTCATGTCCTTGAGTAAGGGGATATTGAGGAAGATGCCTAGTCTCTTTGAATTACAGGGCACAGAGTACTGGAAAGGGGCCTGCGGTTTCTGGCCATGGGAGTTCACAGGAGCTAACTGCAGATTAGGGGTGGTGTTTAATGGAGGAGGTACACTGACAGCACTGCCTGTGGAAGTAGTTGGGAAGTGATCTTGAGAGCAGTCTCCTGCCGTACTCAGCTCCTCTGAAGTTTAGAGGGGGAATATCTCATCCTTCAGAGTCCAGTCTAATCTCCTGAGGGAGGCAGCTGCAGTAGTGATTATAATTTCTTATCACTGCCATTCACAGCAATAGAAAATTATGTTCCGCTGGCATGTACTATTGTATACATGCAGGGACAGGGGTCCCGTCAAGTTTGTTGCCAACGGCCCCCACAAACCTTAATCCAGCCCTGTGCCTACCTATTGACACAACTGAGGGTCTGTCTGTACCCAGAGTGGGTTGGGTGCCAAGAGCTGGGCTGGAGGCTACATGTAGGAAGCTAGGTGGCTTAATTAGATTCCTTTGCATGGAGTAGAAGGAACATGTACAGGATAGAGGTAGCTGAATGCACAGGAGAGCTACAGTATGCAGCTACAGTATGCAGGTATAGTATGCGCATGGCACAGGAGATAGCTGGAGAACTAGAGTAGCTAGTTAGTGATCTGACTTAACAGAGATAACTGGGCTGGGACCCATAATGCTGGCTGGACTGGAGCCAGCAATGTGGACTGGGCTAGAACTGGTAATGCAGACCAAGCTGGAACCGGTAATGCTGTCTAACAACAACTGGAACCAGTAGTGAGAGCTGGACTAGCAGAATTGTGCAGACAGGACTGGACCAATTTACTGGACTGGAGGACTGGAACCAGATTGTTGAACTGGACTGTATCTGGATTGCTGAGCAAGACTGGAACCAAAATGCTGAATTCGACTGGAACTGGATTGATGAGCCAGCCTGAAACTGGACTGCTGAGCTGGACTGGAACCAGATGGGTGAAATAGACTGGAACTGGATTGCTGAAACGGACTGGAAACAAAATGCTGAATCAGACTGGAACTGGATTTCTGAAATGGACTGGAACCAGATTGCTGAACCAGACTGGAACTGGATTGCTGAACTGGACTGAAACCAGATTGCTGACTGCACTGCCTAGGCAGGAACAACTAAATAGACTGCAGACTGCTATGGACTTGGTTGGCGTCTGAAGAATCAGTGTTGCTCTGGTAACTGGATTGGATGATGCGTTCAGCTGTGCAGAAGCATAACTCTGGCTGGGAGAGGACAGATGACCAATTTCTACATTGCAGGATGACCTGCCACTGGCAGAGCCTGCAGACCTCTGAGAGACCCTGGAAAGACAGATGAAAGGCAGATAACAGGACCTAAGAGTCTGGTGTGTTACAGTACTCACCCTTCCCTTTTGTTGTTGGTTTTTCAATTGGTAGTTTGGTTGGTAGTTTTGAGGCATGGGGCCCCCTGCATTGCCATGTCTGGGATGCTTCAAGGCATCACAATATAACTTTTCTTATTGTTTATTATTTTAGCACTCTATAGCACTTCTATTGCTTGTTTGTTTTTTATATATGTAACATTTTTGACATATTTATTTTTCACCCCTGTAACACTTCTAACACATGTAGTTCTTATCTGTCTAACACTCTTGTATACTTAACTTGTCTTACTGATGCCTTGGGGCGATTTGGCTGGGCTGGATTGGGGGTGTCCCACGCCCTAACCTTGGGCCTTTAGAATGTTAGGAATTTACCATATGATGAGGTTACCTGGATTTGGACTGTATTTTTGGCCAAGATTATGCAACTCTATTTAATTGTAAAATGTATTGCAAAATGTAATACAATTCTAATTAGTAATGTTTGAATAGTGCACCTGTGCTCTTTTTTCTGTGTGTGTGGCAAGGTCTCAGAAAGGTAGCACCACTCATTACTTGTAAAAGGGTGTGCAGTCTAGGGCCCTTTCCTATAAATCCTTTTGTTGGTGAACCCTGGACACCTCTTGGGCGTCATAGGACATTTTAAACAGTTTAAACAAATATATGTGGAAAGAGTTTGGTATTCACAGGAATGGAGGCAATTTGAGTTTTAAACCATTGGGTTCATGAGATGCTCTATGAGAAATGGACTGATGTAACAAGGCACAAATTTCATATAAAGTACTTTAAGTCTCAAGTTGCAAATGGAATGCCAGACTTGATCTACCTGCCGTAGGTTGGGTATTGCACTCCGTGTCCGGTCAGCATATATCTTGTACTGTAGCTGGAAGAAGCCCATAGAAAGGCACATTATGGTGAAATAATGTATTGCACTATGAGCATTGGGTGCATTGAGTAGAGCAGGCATGTCCAAACTGCGGCCCTCCAGCTGTTGAGAAACTACATATCCCAGCATGCCCTGACACAGTTTTGCTGTCAGAGAATGCTAAAGCTGTGTCAGGGCATGCTGGGATGTGTAGTTTCTCAACAGCTGGAGGGCCGCAGTTTGGACATGCCTGGGGTAGAGGAAGAGGTTGAAACTCAAGTAACCAAGGATGAAGTCCACAGACTATGAAAAAAGGTGTAGATTCAGAGGAGTGGTAATAATTACTGTGAATTCTGCCCAAGGTAAATGTTCCTTACAGTCATCTTGAGAAGATGAGACAAAGAGGAGAACAGTTTCCAAGTCCTGATTCACCCTTTCAGCTTGACCTTTGGTTTGAGGGTGGTAGGCAGAGGAGAGCTTGAGTGTTACCTGATGGGCAGAACATAAGGACTGCCAGAATTTCCCCATGAACTGAATCCCATGATTAGATATGATTTCAGAGGGCAACCCATGGAAACTGAATACATAGTTCAGTCAACTTAGGAGCTGAACTTAGTCCAGTGAAGGGAATGAAGTGGACCATTTTTGAAAATTGGGCAACTACAACCCAAATTGTGCTAAATCTCTTAAAAGTCAGCAGATCAGTAAAAACTCCTTTAACAGATGAGTCCAGGGTTGGCGAGGAACTGAAAATGGTTGAAGCTGATCAGTAGGTGCCTAACAAGGAACTTTGTGGCGTGCACATAGGGGACGTTAGCATTATTCTCCCTGATATCTTACTTGAGAGTGGGCCACCAGTAAGATCTTCAAATAAACTTGAATGTTTTTTGCACACTAGAGTGACCAGCAAATCGCGAGGCATGGGCCCAATGAAGCAGGATACTATGAAGAGCCAGACTGACCTAAATCTTCCCCTGAGGTGGAGAACGTGGAATGTTAGTGACTGCAAATGATACAGGATTAATAATAGGGTTCTTTTTGGTGTGCCAGAGATCTTCATCTTGCACCAAAGAGTGGGAAAGGGCATGAGCCTTGCAGTTTTGAGTTTTGAGTCCCTGGTAGGTAGGTTAATCTAAAATCAAACCTAGAAAATAATAGAGCCCACCTGACTTGCCTTGGGTTGAGGCATTTTGCTGATTTGAAGTAGAAAAGGTTCTTATGATCAGTAAGAATGGCAATGGGGTATTTGGTATCCTCTAACAAGTGTCTCCACTCCTCTAACACCAAATTGATGGCTAATCATTCTTGATCCCCAATACTGTAGTTCTTTTCTGCTGGAAAGAATGTTCAAGAAAAATACCCCCAGAGATGGAGATATACATATTTAAAATGCTGAGACAAAACAGCTTCCACTCCTACAGCTGAGGTGTCCACCTCCATGATGTTTACCCAACATGATTTCCCCAGTAACAGGACCCAGTGGCAGGGCCAGCATCAGCAAGTGCATAGACACTTGCCAATGCCGGCAGCAATGAGCTGCCAATGTCACCCATCAGACCTGCATGCAGGTCCAATGGAGGATGAAGCTGATGATGCCCATGAGCAAACATCAGCAGGGCCGTAACTAGGTGTGGAGAGCGGAGTATGCTCTGCACATAGCACTGCAGGGTAGGGGGTGCTGTTGGCAGCACTTGTCAATTATGAATTATCTAATACTGGAACTTTCTCTTGCATCTTCCACCCTTTTTCAAGCCCAGCAACTCCCGTCCACCCCTGTGTCCTACCCCCACTACTTTTGTCACTAATACCTATACAGCATTCATGGACTTGACGTGAGAGCTCTTTGTTATTCAGTCACACTGTCCTTTATTACATTTCGGGATGCTGATGTGCCCAGGATTCAAACCCAATGTCTATAACATTGCAGTTGGACACGCTATTCATTGTGCTATCTGCCCTTGCATAGAAAGCTAAGGAATTCCAAGCTGGAGAGTTTTAACTATTTGAAGCTTACCATGTACTTTGTGAAGGGGTGATCAGTGTTGCGGCTTGGCAGCAATGTAGTATGTGACTGCAAGGGATGTGTGGCTGCACACTGCATGGATCTGCTCAATTATATATATATCTATAACATTAAAAAATAAGTCCGCCAAAGAGTACTTAGCTGGTTGCCCCACAACCATATGGAACGAAGGTGCGGAAAATACATCTCACAAGGCTAAATTGCTAAATTGACAGCAATTTAGCCTCATGAGACATTTTTTCTAAAGCTTGAAGTGCCGCACCCTCGCTCCGTGTGTGTGTGTGTATATATATATATATATATATATATATATATATATATATATATAAATGCCTGTGTATGGGGGAAGGGGCATCATAGCATGTCATTTTATCATTTTATCATGCCTCTTCTCCACGAGGCATGTGCCGTATGACCCTGTTGGAAAAATGAGGGGGATGGGGGGCAATTCTCTTTATGGCACAGGGCACCAAAAAGTCTAGTTACAGCTCTGATCATCAGTGACATAGTGCATACACACTAGATGATATCATGCCGTATTTCTATGCAATTAACCATCTCAATGCTTGCACAAAGTTGATTTTAGAGATGTGTGTTGTCTGTGGACATGTGTCCTTTGATTCCTAGTCTTTTGTTTTAATCATTAAAAAAAAAATATGGATATATAAATATACAATTATTTTTGGAATTCTCTTCAGCCTTGTGTCATTCCTTAATGAAAAGCAGACTTGTTTATGTTTATATTTATTTACACTGGGATGAATCCAAGCGCAGTGATATCCATAATATCAAAATAAGTTTCTTGTTAAGTCTTGCTTTCTTCTTTTACTTGTACCTGTACATTCTCTTCTAATTGATTCACTATAAATATACAGCGCCGCAGGATAGGAACTGAGTCGTTCTCAGCTACTTTCTTTGTGTATCTATCTTGACTCTTCCAGAAGATCCAGGGGTGAGATCCAATTGGGAAGTGGTTCAATCAAGACTGCTGACTGCCCAAGTCAATTGAGAAGTGTGATCTGAGAGTTTGGTCTAATCTCATGGTTTTGTGGTAATGCTCCCTGAAAGTTGGAACTCTTCAGGATATTCCAGAAGAATAGGCAAGTTTGGATCAGTATACTACAGTGGGATTTAGTCAATATACCAGCATTTTACCGGCATATTGAATCCCGACACCCGCCCGGTATTCCCACTCGATTGGTGGGTCCATGCCACCAACCGAGTGGGAATAGAACTGATGCGTGAGGGGACTCGCTGCTGGGATTCCATCAGGCGCGATGCCGCTGTCGGTATAGTGACAGCCGGCATCCCGTCTGCCAGGATATCATATTTATCCGACTACAGGTACCCATGCTTATCAATCCGGTGTCAGTTCACTGACTCTTTACAGGTCATTTCAATTATTGATTGGGTTGATAAATAGTCACTTTGATTGCTTCAGTTTGGAATATGTGTGTTATCAGTATTCAATCCATGCAACAACAAAAAATACAAGGAATGTGCATCGAATGTCAAATATAGTATAATGTTTGTATCAAGAGATTACTTTCTCTGTAATTAATGAAAAGTAAAAACAAATTAACAAAGCAATTCTTTTTTAAACTGTTTTTCTTTTCCATATTAGTCATATTTATACAAATAACACATTTGAATAAATAATGTGTTTATCACTAATAGAAAACAATCAAGAGCAAATAACAAGTATAACAAAAAACATTTCTGTTATAGAGATTAAACAAACATAATGCTTCAGCAGCCTATGCGTCCACCTCTTCTGCAACACTTTTACATATTTAATACAAGATGTCCCAAACCAGTCATAAAATTGCCAAGTAACAAAAAAATTTACTTATCTAAAAATATTGTTTTAGAACCTCGTGCATAAGTTCTGGAAGCTACTGCTGTTATTGTTTGAATCTAGATTATTTTTAAGAAGGTGGGCCACATAAATACCCAGGGTTGTTTACTGTTTTCATTTGTGAAAATACAAGGAAACTTAAATTAAAATGTTCTTTACTGTGATATATCTGCTGGTCGAGGTCAGTGGAAAAGGGAATAAACTTTTCTATGTTGTTATTACTCTGGGAGGAGCTGATGAGCTACAGCTGTAAACAAACTCAGGTGTAGGGTTTATTTCATGAATTTAAAATAAAATATTAATTTATTCTAGATTTTAGCACCTGTAGTTGCTATTTCAGAAAGCAATGTTTCTTAAATAAATTGACCACACTGTGACTACAAAAATGGAAAAGTGAATAGAAACATTCAGTAAAATTATTAGGCACACATACAGTTCTGTACATTGCAATGTACTCTGCATTAAAAGATTTCTGAACAATTGGGCATAGTAATCTAAAAAGGCTGCACTGTTCTATGTTTTGATTTTAACAAATAGAGATAACTCTATTATGCCAAAATAAATTAATTACCGCATGTTTTTTTTTATCATAAGTCACACGTTGTTGGACAAAAGTGGGCATTAGTTTCTTCAGTGTTATACAGTCCACAATAAAAACAATGCTGCCTTTTGTAGCCAGTGATGTATCATCAATTTAAAAGCTGTCAGTAAGATCATTAAAATGTGTAAGTAAATATATCTGATTTAAATCTCTATCCTCTTTACTCAATGCAATTTTTACTTTTAATTTTAATTTTACTTTTGATCTTTTATTGCCAGGTGACAAAACTAGGTTGGATGACAAAGAACCACAGTCACGCTAATCAACATCCTATTCTCCAGGCTAGCTGTAATAGTGGGAAACTGCATAGGGAAGAAGACAGAAGGTGTTACCAATCCAAAGTCAAACTGACAATCAGTGTAACAGTACATGATCCTTCTAATTTCAAAATAAAATACTTTCCTGGTATGTCATGGCCCAATGCCATAGCAGATAATAGACATGTTAGACATCACCAGCCAATATTAAGGCACCATGATGGAGAGAACTTGGTAAAACCTACAGTATAACACTACCTATCTTTTGATTGCTTATGCAGGTTGTCACTTTTTTGTGCATTTCCCTGATGAAGTTGACTGGTTCTTGTGAAACGCGTAAAAGGGGAAATGAGATTAATATTAATCATTTAATATTATGGATGTAAGTGCTCACCAAATCACATTCTTCACTAAGAAAAAAAAACTTGCTCTGTTTTTTTTTATCTTTTGGGACAGCATTATTCCAATATGGATCCATAATCACATAAATGATGAAAGGTATTATTTTCATGGCTTCACTTGCACTCTTAACAGGTGAGTGGGTATTTAGTTTCTTCTTTTTTCTTTTGCTGAAAAAAGACCTGAAATTGTCACTATGCCAATGAAATGATAATCTACTTACACATCTGAATACTTTGGTTTGGTGTGCATATATGTTTCTTTTTTTCATCATGTTATTTGAACAGTACAAACTGTGGGTCTGATTCTGAGCCATACATAATGTGGCTGCAATTCTGGATGCCTACAGTGATTGTGAGTACTGTGTTACTGTACACCCATAATCTGAGTGATATGCATCGATGTCCTCCAGCTGTGAGACAGCCTTCATTACTATCAACTACACTTTCCCTTACCCCATGCTGGGTGCAGAAGATAAGTGTGAAAACTATGTGCACTGTCCATATGTTCCCTCCAAGTAAGTAGCAGCGATGCAACCTCCAATCACATCTGTATTAGGCTCAGTGACATCTCTGTGGATGTTGTGCCTTCTCAATAAAAATATATATATCGCAACCAATAGGAGGGATCTACACAATTTAAATATGTCATCAAGCCACACTCCTAAAGAAGTCCAATGTGGCAAAACACCATAGTGTAGGGGTTTCGCACCACCTCAAGATCGGCAGTGAAGCAACTTGTCTCGCCTTTCCTGTGCATGCTTTCTCCCAGTTGATTATACTGAAGAAATAATCTATGGAATATAGAGAATTGAGAGATCGCCTAATAGGGCAATATGTTACAGTTAAAAAAAAGGGGGTCCAAGTCGTGGGGAGAGATAAAGTGGATTGAGAAAAAGTACCTGACAATCAGCTCCTAACTGCCATGTTACAGGTCGTGCTTGAAAAAAGACAGGAGCTGATTGACTGGTACTTTATACCCATTCAATTTATCTCTCTCCGAGGCTTAGTACATATAGCCCTATGTGCTTCCTTTTCTTAAAGTGCAAGTTTTTATCTATATACAGTAAGTGTCATTAAATAAACAGTGCTCATCTGCAGTGTGATTCTTCTTATTGATTTACATTGTAATAACCATCTCTCTGGTGAGGTTAGGAACAGATAAAACAGAAAGGGAACAATGTAGCGCAAGCTACTTATAGAATAAAATTAACCAGAAAGTGCCCATGCTCAACTTTTAAAGTGCAATAGTAAAAATTAGCTCTGTACCAGAAATAGATAAATAATGGACTTATCCCAACTCTTACGTTCTTCGGTTCCAAGTGAGCCCTTGCAAACGTTTTCTCCTTCACTTTAGCTTATACAATAGAGAATAATTTTATACAAAAATATTACCTACAATATGAATGAATAAAAATAGCTAAACCTTTGACAGGTAAGACCTCTAGGTAACGAGAGCGAGAGAGAGAGAGAGAGAGAGAGAGAGAGAGAGAAATCACAAGAATGTTATGTTTTCTCTATTTAAAATAGGAGGCATTTGCAAAACATTCTTGCACTCAGATAATTATTACAAGTAATACAGTTATATACTGTACATATATATATATATATATATTCCTGACAAAAATCCTTAAAGGATTGAAATGTTGCTGCACAATGCTGTGTTTGTGATTCCTTTTATCAAGTGTTTGTGAGTGCCACACTTCTGCTATTATATATATATATATATATATATATATATATATATATATGTTTTGAAGGAAATTATCATTACTAAAAGTACCTTACTTATCTGCCTTACTAGTCAGTCAGCAGGGAATAAAAAATTAGACAAACTGTGCATGTAGCTGGCATAATACTTACACTACAGGGTTTAAGACCCTGGGAAACTACATTTCAACTTTATCTCCCTGACTGCTGGCAGTTAAGGATTCAGTCACAGTAGATGTCTATGCAGAGAAAGAGCTGTTATGAATGTTAAGAACCAATATGCCATGCCTTAATATCCGTAATATGCTTGCATACTTAGAACAATGGCTTTACACTTCACATTTTATACTATCCTGAAATTAAGCAAAATAAATGGTTCTTCAGTTAAGGAAATAGATGTCAATGATTTCAAAGCATCATATAAAAGCACAGTAAAAAAAAAAAGACGAGATAATTTGTCATTTATAAGCATTGTCCATGAAAATATATAGTGGAATACTAACATACACATTCCTACCAACTGTCCCGATTTTTGCGGACAGTCGCATTTTTTTGAGACTGTCCCACCCATGGGCCGCAGTCTTCCGCAGTGGGGGGAGGCAGTTGAAAGGCTCCTGTCACTCACTGCTTTGCTTAACAGAGCAACGGTGAATATATGCTGTGCGCATGCGTCTATTCACGGGACAGAGAAGAACTGGGGGCATACCAGCAGCTCACAGAGTGTTGGGCATGCCCCCTCAGTGACAAACACAGGGGCATGGCTCGTGATTGGAGCATTCCAATGAAGCCACTCCCCCTTTTTCATAGGCCATGCCCCCTTTTCGGTCATGCGAAGCATCGCCGCATATTACTGCATATTAAATTATTACTATATTAAAGTGTTGTTCAAAGATACATATATGGGATATTTAATTTTTGTGGGTACCCATTTTTTGGGAGGATATCCTGCATTTTTTTTATTTTTAAAATATGCCTCTTAATAGGCATAATATTGAGAACATCGTACTATTATTAGCGCTGCTGGTACAGCTATATAAAAGTGTGATAAGTAACAGCAGTTCTGTGAAGTCCCTGCTGTGGAACGCATGTGGAAACTAGAGAACCGCATGCACCGGTTGCCATGGTTACAGCTGTACACACGAATTTATCATTGCATGTCCCCAGAAAGAGGCATGGTGACAGCACCGGAAGTGACATGTGGTGCCATTAGCCAATGGGAATCGGTGAACCACATAACCTGGAAGTCCGGGGTTTGAGCAGCAGCGCTGGCAATGTAAGTGTTGGTAAGGCTTGGTTGTGTATGGAGACAAATTGCGCATGTGCACTTCAGTGGAATGCACGCCGGGTGGCCGGGAAGCATGTTGGATCACCTGTAAGTAAGTGTTAATTAGGTGCAAGGGTATTTCATGTGGATGACTGCTGTTTCTCTTGGGTGGCTCCTGACTGCAGAAATGGCTATGACATGGTGCAGAGGTGACCGAAGTCAGACAGTCAGGATAAGTTGAGAATTTTTTCATTACTGCAAAAGTTAGATGCTGGATTGCTGTGGCATTATATAATGCTTATATAAAGAAATGTGGATATTTTTACATCTGGAATGAGCCATCATTTTCTGGTTTTTAAAGTGCCCTATTGGTGGTGAATAAAATATGGATTTTGTTTCAAAGTGAATTGAATGCCCTTTCTCTCAAGATTTATATATATATATATATATATATATATATATATATATAGAGAGAGAGAGAGAGAGAGAGAGAGAGAGAGAGATTTATGGTAAGAACTCACCTTTGTTAAATCTCTTTCTGCGAGGTACACTGGATTCCACAGGGAATAACATCAGGGTGCAGAGTTGGATCTTGATCCAAGGCACCAAGAGGCTGAAGCTTTGACTGTTCCCAGGATGCTTTGCACCCAGAGCCGTCTTAACAGCAGTGTAGGCCCCTGGGCACAGCAATGAACTGGGGCCCCTAACCACCCATCAGCAGCAGGGATCGGGGGTGGTATCAGTGGTAGCTTTGATGTCCCGTGGGTGGAAGGGGTGTTCTGTCTTCTGCTCAACATGTAGGACCTGGAGCAATAATTTCTGCTAATTATTCCTTTACTGCACAGATAGAGCGTTAGGGAGAACACTAAACTGTAGAATGTGGGACATTGGGCTGAATGAAGGGGCCCCGGTACATGACTTCCAGGGTGGTAGGGGGTGTCTAATACGCAAGGAAGGGGTCGATAGTGGAGTGGGCTTAATATTCATCATTTTCTGGTGGGAGGGCAGCTTGCTTGACTGCAGATATCTCCAGTTCCTTCAAACAGATTTCTTAGTTTTAATGGGATAAAATCAACTAGAAAGTCCCACCTTTCAGGAGATACTGGGGACTTGGGGATCAGACTTCAGGAGCCAGAGCAATCCACCAACGAAAATATAAAACAGCATATTAGGCGTGTGCAGCTGGAGCAGGGACCAGCTGCTGGAAGGCTGATATCTCTGGTTCTGGGCATAGTAGAGACAAGCTGCTAATGTCCACCAAGAGGGGAGAGTCACAGCTTTTGAAATATGTCCTCAGAAAAACTCTACATCAGACAGAACCCGAGATATCTGTCTGGGAAGGAAAATTAACAGGTATGGATGGGGACCACTACTTTGAAGTCGGATATCTCTGGTTCCCCAGGGCCGATTTTCAAAAATCTGGTACCTCTGGAAAGAGGGGACCCTCAGCTATCAGTCTAGGGCCCTTTTACCCCTGGGGCCCTTGGGCAAGAGCCCATTGAGCCCATACGTAAAGACGGCCCTGTTTGCACCGCCTCCTCTATATCCCCGCCTCCAGGCACTGGAGCTCAGTTTTGTTAACCAGTCCAATGCAGTAGCAGGCAAAAGAGACGATAACAGTTAGTAGCCACAGCGAACCACATTCTCACGACAGGAGAAGGTACCAGCGGCTAATGCCATACAAACCCAAAGAAGCTAAGTGCGTCAGGGTGGGCGTCCTGTGGAATCCAGTGTACCTCACAGAAAGAGATTTAATAAAGGTAAGTTCTTACCATAAATCTCCTTTTCTGTAGCGGGGTACACTGGTATTCCACAGGGAATAACATCAGGGATGTCCTAAAGCAGTTCCTCATGGGAGGGGATGCACTGTAGCAGGCACAAGAATCCGGCGTCCAAAGGAAGCATCCTGGGAGGCGGAAGTATCACAGGCATAGAACCTAATGAATGTGTTCACTGAGGATCACGTGCCTTGCGCAATTGTTTTAGAGACGCGCCACGGCGGGCTGCCCAAGAAAGTCCAACAGACCGAGTAGAATGGGCCTTGATAGTAGCAGGAGCTGGAAGAACAGCCTGTATGTAAACTTGTGCAATCACCATTCTAATCCATCTGTCCAAGGTCTTCTTATTCGAAGGCCAGCCAAGTTTATGAAAACCAAAAAGAACAAAGAGAGAATCAGATCTCCTAAGGGAGGCGGTTCTTTTTACATAGATACGGAGAACCCGTACCACATCCAAAGACCGTTCTTTGGAGGACAAATCAGGAGAGATAAAGGCCGGAACCAAAATCTCTTGGTTAAGGTGGAAAGATGACAACACCTTAGGTAGATAACTAGGGTGAGTTCTAAGAACGGCACGGTCATGGTGAAAAATCAGAAAGGGAGACCTACAGGATAAGGCACCCAAGTCTGAAACCCATCTAGCAGAGGCAATAGCCAGCAAAAACAAGACCTTAAGCGTAAGCCATTTAATGTGTACAGACAAAAGAGGTTCAAACGGAGACTCTTGCAGGGCATCCAGAACAACCGACAAATCCTAAGGAGCCACAGGAGGAACATAGGGAGGTTGAATCCGTAAAACACCCTGAGTAAAGGTATGAACGTCAGTCAGAGTCGCAAATTTTCTCTGATACCACACCGACAAGGCGGAAACATGAACCTTGAGGGAGGCCAGACGAAGGCCTGAGTCCAGGCCCTGTTGCAGAAACGCCAAAAGTGTGGTGGTACTGAACTTGTATGCATCATAATTCTTAGCCGCACACCAGGTGAAGTAAGAATTCCAGACCCTATAATAAATCCGAGCTGAAGCCGGTTTACGGGCTTTCAACATAGTTTTAATGACCGCCTCAGAAAATCCTTTGGCCCTCAGGACTGAAGCTTCAAGAGCCACGCCGTCAAAGCCAGTCGGGCCAGATCCTGGTAGACACAAGGGCCCTGAACGAGGAGGTCTGGGCGTTGCGGAAGTAGAAGAGGACGCTCTATCGAGAGACCCTGCAGGTCTGAGAGCCAATGCCATCTGGGCCACGCTGGAGTGATTAGAAGTAGTATTCCTCCTTCTTGCTTGAACTTTCATATTACCCTGGACAGGAATGACACCGGAGGGAACACATGCGGCCGACGAAAGTTCCATGGAATTGCCAGCGCATCCACGAACGCTGCTTGAGGATCCCTTGTCCTTGCTCCGAAGACCAGAACCTTGTGATTGTATCGAGGCGCCATCAAGTCTACATCTGGTAGGCTCCACTTGTCCACTAGGAGTTGAAACACTTCTGGATGAAGGCTCCACTCTCCGGTGTGTACGTCCCGATGACTGAGGAAGTCCGCTTCCCAGTTGAGAACCCCCAGAATGAGCACTGCCAATATGGCTGGCAGATGGCGTTCCGCCCATTGAAGAATCTTTGACACTTCCAACATTGCCATGCGGCTTCGAGTGCTGCCTTGATGATTTTTGTACACCACCATGGTGGCATTGTCCGACTGCACTTGAACAGGCCTGTTCTGTACCAGAGGCAGGGCCAGTTTCAAAGCATTGAACACTGCCCGCAACTCCAGAATATTTATCAGGAGGAGAGATACCTCCCTGGTCCACCGACCCTGAAGAGAAGAACCCCGTTGGAGATCCAGAAGGGACGACCCCTGCTCAATCGTTGGTCCTGTAGCCACCAGCTCAGTGACAGATGAACTTCCGGAGTCAAGGAGATCATGTGAAATCTGATCCGGTAAGGCAGGCCATCCCACTTGGCAAGGATTAGCTTCTGCAGAGGACAAGAGTGAAATTGAGCGTACTCTACCAAGTCGAAAGCTGACACCATGAAGCCTAGTACTTGCATCGCCGAGTGTACTGACACTCGCTGATGAGAAAGGAAGCATCTTATCCTGTCCTGAAGCTTCAGGACCTTCTCTTGGGACAAGAACAACCATTGGTTGTGTGTGTCCAACAATGCCCCAAAGGTGCACCATGCTCTGAGCAGGGACCAGGGAGGATTTCTTCCAGTTGATGGGCCACCCGTGGGCTTGCAGGAATTGGACCGTCAGTTACAGATGATGGAGGAGGACCTCTGGGGAGTTCGCCAGGATCAACAAGTCCTCCAGGTACGGCAGGATCCTGATATCCTGTATGTCCAGTGATACCATATAGTCCATGGGCTCCAAGGCCAGAACAATAGAGTGAAGAGTTTCCATACGGAACTTGGATACCTTCACAAATTTGTTCAAAGACTTGAGGTTGAGAATGGGACGGGAGGAACCATTCGGTTTCGGAACTAGGAACAGCGTTGAATAGTACCCCCTGCCTTTCTGAGCAAGAGGCACCGGCACTATCACTCCTGTGTTTTGGAGGGATTGTACCACCAAATGGAGAGTTTTTGCTTTCACCGGATCTGAAGGGATATTTGTTGAGCAAAACTGGCGAGGGGGACATTTCTTGAAAGAGATGGCGTATCCGTGAGTGACGACTTCCCTTACCAAGGCGTCGGAAGTGGTCTGTAAGCATACCTGGGCAAACCATAGAAGTCAGCCTCCCACCCTGGGATCCCCCAGGGGGAGACCTGCTCTGTCATGCAGCAGGCTTGTCTGGTTTGGAATCAGGATGATGGGCAGCCCAGGAACGTTTAGGCTTAGAGGTTTTGGAAGTGTGAGCCTATTTCGGGTACGCCTGACCCTTTATTTTACTTGGAGGTCAAAAGGAACAAAAGGTGGTACTTTTAGCTTTCGGAGCCGAAGGATTAGTACTCGGCTGATATGCAGTTTTAGCAGACGCTAAGTCAGCAACAATCTTGTTCAGATCTTCCCCAAAAAGAATGTCTCCCTTAAAAGGGATAACTTCCAAGGTCTTTTTAGAGTCCAGATCCACAGACCAGGACCGCAACCACAGAATCCGGCGAGCCAGAATGCACGTAGTAGAGGCTTTGGCCACCAGGACATCGGCATAAGAGGCCACCTCCTGAATATAATGAGAGGCTGTGATAATATATGAAAGACACTGTCTGGCATTACCAGAAAATTTAGAAGGTAGCTCCACTTCAACTTCTTGAACCCATGCTTCAATAGCCTTTGGAGCCCAAGAAGTCACTATAGTGGGTCTATGCACAGAACCTGCAAGGTAAATAGACTTCAAGCAACCCTCCACACGCTTATCCGTCAGCTCCTTCAGAGGGGTGACGGTAGTGACAGGCAGAGTAGATGACACCACCAGATGCACGACATGTGAGTCCACCGGCGGCGGTGTTTCACAGTTTTTACTTAACTCTGCAGCGAGGGGATAACGAGCTAGTATCTTCTTAGACTGGGAGAATTTCTTTCCTGGAGACTCCCAGGATTCCTGACGTACAGCATGTCAACAAAATGGTCAGAATAGGGCAAAACTAATTTAGTGACCTTCTGACGTGTGAACTTATCGGGTTCTTAGACGTTTGAACTTATCGGGTTCTTAGAGGTTCAGATTCATCATCAATCTGAAGAATCAGTTTGACAAGCCTCCAAAAGGTCAGGAACATCCACCTCATCACAGCCATCTTCATCGGATGAAGTATCCAAAGCATGCGTGTATTGTGAGGAAGTAATGACCCGCTTAGATTACCCTGTGGTCCTAGGAGGGCAAGGGTTAGGTTTCTGTTTAACCAAAGACTGATTTAATTGCTGTAACTGAGTTGACAGAGTATCTGGCCATGGCGGATTAACGGCAGGGACAATTCAGGGCTGGATTAAGCCCTCGGGGGGCCCAGGGAACCCAAGACAGGAGGCTCCCCCCCCCCCCCAGAGCCACGCTGCAGTAGGGAGAGAAAAGAAGATACCAGGTTGCCAGGGCAGGAGGGATCCACGCTGCCAGGTGAGGAGTGCTGCTGTGCATGCGGCTTCCTCCCCCCTCCTCTTGAGCAGCACAGGCCAGGACTGAGTCAATCGATCTCCAGCCTCCGCCACCAGCAGCATCTCTCCTGGCAGCAGCGAAGGCTGGAGATCGCTTGACTGGAGTGGGAAGGAAGTCGCATGCACAGCCGCACTCCTCCACCGGCAGCATGGATCCCTCCTGCCCCGGCAACCTGAAGAGCGGTGTAGAGCTCCGGCTGGGGGGGCCCCTTAAGACAGGGGGGCCCGGAGTACTGACCATCTTGGCACCCCCCTTAATCCGGCTCTGGGGACAATATGTAGCTGCAATGGCACAGGTCTCACAGGAGGCGTAAGTCTCGTTACTAGCGTAGTCAGTAGATTGGAAAAGCAGCCCAAGGTGGGTCTTGGTGTGCAACCGGTGCTGCAGGCTGACTGAGGGGTACTGGACCCCCGGTACCTGGACTCTCGGCTGGAATATTTTCCTCAGGTGCATCCGCGGCGTCAGCACTGCCTAACGCAGGATCCACCACAGATCTCCCGCCCTGTGTAGCAGACATTATTTGGAAGCGTAGCCTTAAGGCGTAATAGTACAATATAGCCAGACAAAGTACCAGACAAAAAACCCCTGTGGAGTGTGACTGCAGATGCAGAACACAAACAGAGGATTTAAGTGGTATATGGTGACTGAAATACACAGAGAAAAATACCAAACAGTATATACTGTGAAACACTATATATATAGGACCCTGATGCACTTAGTCCACATCAGGGTACAGAATATAGGGATAGCAATATGTGTGAGATACACAGAATAGGAACCACACAGCAGCTATTGGCACACACAGTCACATGTACAATGCAGAAATTATTACAAACAACAATAAAACTGCACTGGAATAGCAATACTAAGTAAAGCTATATATGTATACAGATATAACAATTGACAGTAAATACTGCATGTATATCACAGGATACTTGTACTAAATATCCCTGTAGTTATGCACTTGATCTTAAATAACACTGTCTAAATGACATGTAGAATACTTAAGTGTCCTGTAAATGCACAGCGCTGATGAGGCAGGCGGCTTTACAGAGGAGACAGTGCCCAGCAGTCCCAGTATCAGCGCAGCTCTGTGTAATGGTGCCCAAACGCTGACAGGGTGTGAGGGAGAGAGAGAGATGCAGCTCCAGGGAGGGAACATCTGCTGTAGATGGCGCCTGGGGCTGAGGGAGGGGCTACAGGTCAGAGCCTTATCCCCTCTGCTGGACTTCACCAACAGGTACTGTGGGGCCTATGCTAAAGGGATTTTAGTAAATCTGACCGGTGCCCCTTGCCCTGGTGGATATAGTGGGGTCCCTGCACGGCCACAATGTCCACTCCAGCAGTGCGGTCCGTCTCCGAAGACCGCGCCGTCTCGCGATTTCGGCGGGTCCCGCCTGGGGGACCCTCTTACCTCCTCCCAATGATGCGGCCACGTGATCCAGGAGAGCAGCGGCGGTATGTGTGCCTGAAGGAACCGGAGCACCTCCACTGTAAGTACCCGGCAACCAGGGCGCGCGAGTATACACGAGGTGATGGCCCTTGAAGTCTTCTTTCTTCTCAGAAAAGCTCTTTTCAGGGCTGCTTAGAGTAGCTCATCTTGTTAGCTGCCTGCACTGCAGGCACCAAACTACAAACTGAGCTCCAGTGCCTGGAGGCGGGGATATAGAGGAGGCGGTGCAAGGCATCCTGGGAACAGTCAAAGCTTTAGCCTGTTGGTGCCTCGGATCAAGATCCAGCTCTACACACCGATGTTATTCCCTGTGAAATAACAGTGTACCCTGCTGCAGAAATAAATATATATACTGCTCAAAAAAATAAGGGGAACACTTAAACAACACATCCTAGATCTGAATTAATGAAATATTCTTATTAAATACTTTGTTATTTACATAGTTGAATGTGCTGCCAACAAAATCACACAAAATTTATCAATGGAAATCAAATTTATTAACCCATGGAGGTCTGGATTTGGAGTCACACTCAAAATTAAAGTGGAAAAACAAACTACAGGCTGATCCAACTTTGATGTAATGTCCTTAAAACAAGTCAAAATGAGGCTCAGTAGTGTGTGTGGCCTCCACGTGCCTGTATGACCTCCCTACAATGCCTGGGCATGCTACTGATGAGGTGGTGGATGGTCTTCTGAGGGATCTCCTCCCAGACCTGGACTAAAGCATCTGCCAACTCCTGGACAGTCTGTGGTGCAACGTGGCGTTGGTGGATGGAGCGAGACATGATGTCCCAGATGTGCTCAATTGGATTCAGGTTTGGGGAACGGATGGGACAGTCCATAGCATCAATGCCTTCGTCTTGCAGGAGCTGCTGACACACTCCAGCCACATGAGGTCTAGCATTGTCTTGCATTAGGAGGAACCCAGGGCCAACCGCACCAGCATATGGTCTCACAAGGGGTCTGAGGATCTCATCTCGGTACCTAATGGCAGTCAGGCTACCTCTGGTGAGCACATGGAGGGCTGTGCAGCCCCCCAAAGAAATGCCACCCCACACCATTACTGACCCACTGCCAAACCGGTCATGCTGGAGGATGTTGCAGGCAGCAGAACGTTCTCCTTGGCGTCTCCAGACTCTGTCACGTCTGTCACATGTGCTCAGTGAGAACCTGTTTTCATCTGTGAAGAGTACAGGGCGCCAGTGGCGAATTTGCCAATCTTGGTGTTTTCTGGCAAATGCCAAACGTCCTGCACGGTGTTGGGCTGTAAGCACAACCCACACCTGTGGACGTCGGGCCCTCATACCACCCTCATGGAGTCTGTTTCTGATCGTTTGAGTAGACACATGCACATTTGTGGCTTGCTGGAGGTCATTTTGCAGGGCTCTGGCAGTGCTCCTCCTGTTCCTCCTTGCACAAAGGCGGAGGTAGCGGTCCTGCTGCTGGGTTGTTGCCCTCCTACGGCTTCCTCCACGTCTCCTGATGTACTGGCCTGTCTCCTGGTAGCGCCTCCATGCTGTGGACACTACGCTGACAGACACAGCAAACCTTCTTGCCACAGCTCACATTGATGTGCTATCCTGGATGAGCTGCACTACCTGAGCCACTTGTGTCGGTTGTAGACTCCGTCTCATGCTACCACTAGAGTGAAAGCACCGCCAGCTTTCAAAAGTGACCAAAACATCAGCCAGAAAGCATAGGAGCTGAGAAGTGGTCTGTGGTCACCACCTGCAGAACAACTCCTTTATTGGGGGTGTCTTGCTAATTGCCTATAATTTCCACCTGTTGTCTATTCCATTTGCACAACAGCATGTCAAATTGATTGTCAATCAGTGTTGCTTCCTAAGTGGATAGTTTGATTTCACAGAAGTGTGATTGACTTGGAGTTACATTGTGTTGTTTAAATGTTCCCTTTATTTTTTTGAGCAGTGTATATATATATATATATATATATATATATAGATAGATAGATAGATAGATAGATAGATAGATAGATAGATAGATAGATAGATAGATAGATAGATAAATAGATATAGTCTGTGTGTGCAGATTTCTTAATACACATAGGGGGTCATTCCGAGTTGTTCGCTGGTTATTTTTTTTCTCGCAACGGAGCGATTAGTCGCTAATGCGCATGCGCAATGTCCGCAGTGCGACTGCACCAAGTAAATTTGCTATGCAGTTAGGTATTTTACTCACGGCATTACGAGGTTTTTTCTTCGTTCTGGTGATCGTAATGTGATTGACAGGAAGTGGGTGTTTCTGGGCGGAAACTGGCCGTTTTATGGGAGTGTGTGAAAAAACGCTACCGTTTCTGGGAAAAACGCGGGAGTGGCTGGAGAAACGGAGGAGTGTCTGAGCGAACGCTGGGTGTGTTTGTGACGTCAAACCAGGAACGACAAGCACTGAACTGATCGCACTGGAAGAGTAAGTCTCGAGCTACTCAGAAACTGCACAGAGAAGTCTTCTCGCAATATTGCGAATCTTTCGTTCGCAATTTTGATAAGCTAAGATTCACTCCCAGTAGGCGGCGGCTTAGCGTGTGCAAAGCTGCTAAAAGCAGCTTGCGAGCGAACAACTCGGAATGAGGGCCATTGGGGGTCATTCCGAGTTGTTCGCTCGTTATTTTTTTCTCGCAACGGAGCGATTAGTCGCTAATGCGCATGCGCAATGTCCACAGTGCGACTGCGCCAAGTAAATTTGCTATGCAGTTAGGTATTTTACTCACGGCATTACGAGGTTTTTTCTTCGTTCTGGTGATCGTAATGTGATTGACAGGAAGTGGGTGTTTCTGGGCGGAAACTGGCCGTTTTATGGGAGTGTGTGAAAAAACGCTACCGTTTCTGGAAAAAATGCGGGAGTGGCTGGAGAAACGGAGGAGTGTCTGAGCGAACGCTGGGTGTGTTTGTGACGTCAAACCAGGAACGACAAGCACTGAACTGATCGCACTGGAAGAGTAAGTCTCGAGCTACTCAGAAACTGCACAGAGAAGTCTTCTCGCAATATTGCAAATCTTTCGTTCGCAATTTTGATAAGCTAAGATTCACTCCCAGTAGGCGGCGGCTTAGCGTGTGCAAAGCTGCTAAAAGCAGCTTGCGAGCGAACAACTCGGAATGAGGGCCATTGGGCGGCATTCAATTCTTTCCGTCCGCTTCCATACCCGATCTGATTCTGCTGACGGGGTTGGTATCATCATTTCAGCTCACTATCCCCGTGGTAGCGAGGCACACAACCCTTTACGCAGCTAGACCTGATTACTATGTGCACGATATGCGCAATCATGGGGATCACTTTAGAAAGGTGATTGGGCCGTACTTCAGTTGCATTTCCCCTTTATTAAATCAGAACAATCCAGCACCAGTCAATATGTCACAAATCAGTACAAATTCATACATAGCATGTGTTTACAATAGTCATTGTTTTTTTTTTGATTGGTACTTTCAAAAGATGAGCGGAATGTGATGTTGAAGTTAAGTTCATATACCCCTATAGCACTGTTCAATGATTTCACTGGTCTCTACAGAAGAAAGACGACATCTGTTAGTTGCCTGTGTTCAATGGGGGTCATTCCGACCCGTTCGCAAGCAGCGTTTTTTTGCTGCTGTGCAAACGGGTGCGGAATGCACATGCGCGGAGGGCGCAGGGCACGTACGCGACGTTGCTCGGCGACAGGGGTCACCGGGTTTTGTCGCGGCTACCGACGGGAGCGGTCGCAGCAGCGACCGCTAAGAGGATTGACAGCAAGGAGGCGTGGATGGGCAGATCTGGATCGTTGGAGAGCGTTTTCGGGGAGTGGTGAGTGAAACGCAGGCGTGTCCAGGACAACGGAGGGCGGAGGAGTGACATCAAAGCCGGCCCCATCATCGTTGGATCCATCGCACATGTCCAGAGCTACTCTACTTCTGCTTGAAATTTTTTTAGCAGGGCTGCTCAAGCGATCGCAGCCCTGCTAAGCTAAAATACACTCCCCCATAGGCGTGGACTGTTGATCGCAGCAGCAGCTAAAAGTTGCTGGCTGCGATCAACTCGGAATGACCACCAATATCATTTCCTCTGTCAACTCTCCTATCATGAAGGGTAATGGAAGGATGCAAATCTTGTATGTACAACAGCAGTACAGTCTCAACTTCAGTTAGACATCAGGCATCTGTTAAAAAAGTAAGATTAATAAGATGACATATTTAACACTTGAACTAGTTTATGAAATAAGCCTTTTATATTAACCTAAATCAAAGTGCACAGGAATACTAGTAATAATATTGCTACAGTACAAGTTGTCATTTTATTTCCTACTTTACCATTTAGAATCATCTTGGTAATGTGTAACGGCACATGTAGTACTTATTTTTTCTTTAGTTTTCTTGTTATTGTTTGGTCTGTATTGCAAAGTCAATCAATATCACTTGATTTAAAAAAAACTAATTTTTTTGTAAGGAAAATAAAATAAGATTGATCATCCAAGTATAAATTTATCAAAATTCTATTAATTTTTGGCTTATGCATCAATGAAAGTGTTGAAAGTCCTTAATTTAGAATAAATTATCCAAGATTACGGAGGTTACAGTATTCAATTAGCCAAAATCACAGAAACTTTTCAAGGTAATCATGCAAAAACGTCTTTTCGCGGGTATGCACGCTTCCGTTTTTGCACTTGTTCAATGCCAAAATAGTGAGAACAGGATTTGTGTGAAAATTCATGCCGTAAAAAGTGGAGATGAAAAAAGTGTAGATCAGCCTGTACCCTGAAAAATGTCAAACTAACATATGATAACAGCATAGAAGTGCATTAGAGGTCATATTAAATAGATTTGTGGTATTTAAATTATTAACCAATTTTTTATCAGTAAAATAACAGACACTACTGTGTGGTATAATGTCAATAAGAGACACTACCATGCGGTGTAATGTGACTATGAGGCACTACTGTGTCACATCATTTGAATTGGAGGTATTATTGTGTGGTCACTCCTCCTTTCCTACAAGACCACAACCCTTTTCAGGGCACGCTGTCCTATTTATAATATGTGGGGCACCGATGCTTTTTCTGGCACAGGGCACCAAAATGTCTAGATACGGCTCTGGTCATGGGTGTGCCTGGACGGTGACAGGGAGGTGTCTTAGTGCACGTGCAGAGATGGTCCATCTTATGGGCATATTATAGGAGTGTCATGGGTATGTTGGTGATAGTGACTGAGTATATAGATGCTTGACTGCTCACATAGGAGGCCATACATGGATGGAGAAATTGCACCTGCCAATCGTTATTACTGCGTATGTGTCTATGCTGATAGTGGGCTTCTCAGTCCTTACAGACGGGATGCAGTCAATTTACCTACAATCAAAATCCAGACGGTCAATATACCGACAACCATTCACCGGCGGTCAAAATCCAGACAAGGTCAAAATCCTGACATTTAAATGTCGACAGGTCATAAAGTCGACATGAGTTTTTCATGATTCTTTCATTGAAACCGACTTGTTCATACTTTATCATCCCAGTGGACCTGGAGGGGGAATATAATAGTGTGCCGAGCGCAGCAGGACACCATGCCTGAAGCATGGCTAGCGCAATAAGCCATGCGAAGGGAAGCTGTACACTAATGTCCATGTCGACCTATGTCAACATACACACTAAACATACACACATACACACTAAAAGTGTCGACTTTTTGTCCTAACGACATTTTAAATGTCTGTATTTTGACCATGTTGGTATTTTAAATGTCGGTAATTTGACCTTGTCTGTATTTTGACCTTGTTGGGATTTTGAATGTAGGACAATTGTTGTCGGTATTTTGACTGTTGGGATTTTGATTGTAGGCATTTCATACTAAACCCTTTACAGACAGATGTACACAAGGGAAGGATTTTGTATTGATATTTGCATAAAGTTAAAGACATGTGACCACCAAAAGACCTACAGTAGCTGTGGAGGCTTCTATGTCCACCTCTGAATCAGCCCCTACATGTGCTGACAGATTTAGAGTTGGGAGGGGGTGGATCGTATCGAAGCTCTAAATTGCACTGAATAAATAGTTGTCCTGTTATTTTCCAAGATTGATGCAAAAGCAGGCAGTATCTTCCATGCATGTGTAACACCCACTTTTCTTGTCTGATGGTTCAGGTAAATCTAATCAGTCGGGGAAGGTGTGCTTCCTTTTCCTTCCCCGGCATAGAGGTGAAGGCAACTGACCCCAAATCCAAGCATCACACTTGTTTTAAATAAAACACTTTACTTATTAAATCAATACTTTAAAACATACAACGTAGGATCATATGCATATATCACCAAAGAGATAACAGCTTAGCTTTTTCTCCAGACCTTGACCCTTACACTTCGATAATGCATGTATTAAATGCTTAATTAACTTTTAAACACAGAATCAAATGAATGTATTTACATTTCATATTCAAACAGCACATTTCATGCACAAATGACAGCTCTAGGAACTTCTGATAGATTATTACAAAATGTCTTTCTTTATGAGTTCTAGGCTGTAGCCTGAGCCAGGCCTGCTCAATTTACTTAAAATTCTTATTTGTTGCAACTGAGGGTTACATTTTTAAACACTCTCGCTGTGGTGGTAGGCTTGCTTCTCTTTGTAACAATTATGCTAGATAGAAATCTTTGCCAGCGGACAGTCACTTTCTGGTGATTGCCATATCACAGAACAGTCTCAACTCTTTTCTTTACTAATAAACAGTCATATGGGGCTAGATGCATCAATGCTTGGAAAGTGATAAAATGGAGAGTGTAAAAGTTCCAGCCAATCAGGTCCTAACTGCCATGTCACAGACAGTGTTTGAAAAATGGCAGTTAGGAGCTGAATGGCTGATACTTTTCACACTCCATTTTATCACTTTCCAAGCGATGACGCATCTGGCCCATGGTGTCCAATACCTCCTAGTACTGTAGTATGTATATATTTGTTGAAAAGTAATACCAATAACTGACTCTTCTCTTGTGGCAGTGGCGATAATCTCTACGCTGCCTATAGCAATAAAATAAGATAGTCTGCATCTGTATGAACAATGGTGATTTCAATAGCCTTCTTTTTGATTACCAGTAGTCACAGTTCTTAGGAAGGTGTGTTAAATACTGATTTTGGCACCTGAAATATGGAGTCTTTGGAGTGGATTTATTCTCACTATGAAGGAACAGATACCTTCTGCCAATAATAAAAGCAGTGGGTCTTCCTACAGACCTGTAAGAGTATCCCAGCTGCTGCAGCTCATGTGATTGTAAAGTGTCTTAGTTTTACCTCACACATCACCAGCCCCGTGAACCATCTCTGGGTTTCCCAGCTGTCTGTCGATCACATAGACTGCTCCACTCCCAGCGTTATGCAGTCTGAGGGGATGATTTGGGGAAAATCCTGAAGTGCTGCTCTCTACCTCCAGGGACAGTTAGAGGACAGCTCCTCCTGGATGGTCAACGGCTCAGTTCTGCTCCCTCCCCCAGGACACCTTACCACCATAGAGGTCTCTCAGCCAGTCCTAACTCCTATTACAACAGTGGAGACCAGGGTCCTAGCCTAAGGTATGCTGCCGCACTCATTAGATTCTCCTCAAGCAGTTCCACTGCAGTCCTAGTCTCTGAGATGCAGCTCACACACAGCCATTGTCAATGGCACCTCAGCAGCACAGGTCAGTTCTCACAGCCGCCATCTCAGGGCTAACCACTGACCAAATGCCACTTCCAACTGTCACTAGCTGTACCACCTGATACTGGTCATGTGATGTATTTCTGACCTCTTGAGCAACTGCAGAGGCTGCTGGGAATATTGATCTGCATGTGTCATGACAGGCGCTATAGAGTAACACACAATGCATACCCTCCAACATGACCCATTCCACTAGGTACAAAATGCTCTGTTCCTGGCTTTTCTTGCCAGTGGCAGTTACAGAGACGGGGCTGTAGCACAGTCCAAAATTCAAACAGGGGAGCCACACCAACTGCCAGTGAGTCCTGGCCATCTCTGGAGCCACCACTGGAAGAAAGTCCAGGAACAGAGCATTTGTACCTAATGGAATGGTTCATGTTGGAGGGTATGACAATGTCAGACGTAATAACTTGCATAGCGGGGTTTTACACATGCAAAAATCAATTAGGTTTGCACCCTCTACATTGGTAGAAATTCCACTGTTAGATTTGTTTCTAAGTCTAACCAAATGTTGTTTAAGGTAGCTATATATTATTATGAATACATTACATGTAGTTTTCACAAAATACTTACATTTGCAAAAGTAACAAAATAAATGCAGTTTGCCCGATTAAATAATACATACCAAAATGTTATATCGTGCAGGCATTAATAATAAACAACACTGTGTAAAATTTCAGTTCAAATTATGTTTTATTTAAAATGTTCTTTATAAAGATATATTTTACTCTGGCGTATTTGCAAATGTAGATAGTTCTGGATATTTTACAGCTTATTTAAAAATAACCTCTACTTATGATTTAACAGAATAATGTTGATTGGGTCTTGCTGGTGTATCCTTTGCTTGCAGCACTACTGACATAACCAATATACAAAATACTCCAGTTTATAAAAAGTTATTATAATAAAATCAACTATATTGTATGACTTTAAGCATTTTCAGAATGAAAATATTACAACTAATTTTTTTATTTCAGACATAATTTTGAAAGTATCGCGGAATGAAGGCTTCGTGTGCATCTCTTCCCATTTATATCCATGTCAGAGTTGTATTGATTTTTCTGGCAGCTGCACACAGACAGAGGCATAGCATAAAACTATGTTGCCTGGAAGACCAGCACATTACAGCACCCCATCCAACCCAGTACAGACGTGTGCCTGTATAGCGCAGCCAGCTTGTGGGGCAATTTGAAGTAAAAAAAACAGCAGGGCCAAAATTGGCCTGAGCATGTAGTCCCTCAGGAGGAATGCAGTAGTAGAAGCTCTTAGTGTGTAAGCTACCATAAAGCGCCAGCACACCTCTAAAGGGGTGTGGCTCAAGTTGGGCTTTAAACATGGACGGCATTTAGGCAAAAACTTTACAACATCTGGAACTCGCCCACAGTGACTGTTAAATTTATCCTGGGGACAGCATACAACCAGGGCCAGCTCCAAGCCTACTAGCACCCTAAGCAAAAAATTTTGAAGCGCCCACCCAATGCTGCCTTACACATAATTGGTATCCTTACACATAAAACCCACAGTAGTGCTCCTTACACATAATGCCCACAGTATAGTGGCAGTTACATGTAATGCCCTCAGTATAGTGGCAGTTACACATAATGCTCCAAGTATAGTATCAGATACATGCAATGCCCCAGTATAGTGCCAGTTACACATAATGCCCCTTTGAAGTGCCAGTTACACATAATTCCCCAAGTATAGTATCAGATACAAGTAATCCTCCAAGTATAATGCCAGTTACATGCAATGCCCCAAGTACAGTATCAGATATATGTAATACCCCAGTAGTGCCAGGTACATGTAATGCCCCAGTATAGTGCCAGTTACATGTAATACCCCACTATAGTGCCAGTTACATGCAATGCCCTAGTATAGTGCCAGTTACACATAATTTCCCTAAGTATAGTATTATATACATCTAATGCCCTAGTATAGAGCCAGTTACACTTAATTTCACAGCAGTGCCAGTTACACGTAAATGCCCTCAGCAGTGCCAGTTACATGTAATGCCCTCAGCAGTGCCAGTATCACATAATGTCCCTGGCAGTGCCAGCTACACATATTTCACCAAGCACTGCTAGATACACATAATTCCATCAGCAGTGCCAGTTACACATAATGCCCCCTGCAGTGCCAGTTACATATAATGCCCCCTGCTGGGCCAGTTACACATAATGTCCCTTATAGTGCCAGTTACGTATAATGTTCCAAGCATTGCCAGTTAGACATTATGCCCTCTGCAGTGCCAGTTACACATAAAGCCCCCTGTAGTGCCAGTTACATATAATGCTTCCTGTAGTGGCAATTACACATTAATGCCCCCCTGTAGTTCCAGTTACACATAATGCTCCCTGTAGTACTAGTTAATATCCCCTATAGTACTCACCACTGCTGTGCTTATGAAGGTCTGCCACTGCTGCTGGCCTTCCCCTGCTGGGTGTCTGAGAGGAGGAGAGGGGAGAAAAGCCGGAAAGGCAGCGACCACATAAAATATGGCACCGGATCGTGAGCCAATCAAAGCTTGCAGTCTGGGAGTCAATCAGGAGCCATGCTGCCTGATTGGTTGACAGCTGGCACCACATTAAGAAATGGACAGGCACTCTTAATAGCCCTGCACAGCAGCTCCTATGGAACATGCCTGGAGCCGGCCCTGCATGCAACACTCACCCAAGGGTGTAGCTACCATAGGTGCTGGGAGTGCAGCTGCTATGGGGCCCAGAGCTGGGATTGGCACACCTTCACTGTCACAGTTACATGTGTTATATACATGCTTCAACATTGGGTGGTATATAGGGGCCCTCACAAATGTTGCCTCTGGGCCTGCGATATATCTCGGTATGCCCCTAGACCTGTTCATTGTAATATGGTATAAAATGAACTGGAGGGCATTATAATGTTATGTAATATGAACTGGGGGCACTGTAATGTGGCATAATATTAGCTGATGTCACTGTACTGTATGTCATAATGTGAATTGGGGGTGCTAGGTTGCATAATGTGTACTGGTACCCCTACAATGCACCATAACATGAACTAGGGCACTATTGGGGTTCATAAAATAAACTACAGATGTGTCCTATTGCTTTGTTTCTGCATTCTGCAGCATATACTAGAGGCACCGCGGTGCGTTTGCTTTGCGGCATGCCAAGATTAGTCACACCCGCTGGTGACCCCATTGACTGTAATGGATAGCGAGAGCGTGCATATGCACATGACCCGCTATGCCGCTAGAGGACACATCTGTGTTAGGGGATAACCCTGTGTTTTGTTGAGGTCATTTGCTTACCTCAATATCAGAAGAGTCAGAGGATAGGAAGTTTCTGACTGAAAAAGTCCTCTTTTTCTTTACATTAATATCCTCTGAGGAGTCAGAGGATGAAGTAGTAGAGTTATTTGCCCTTTTATGGGCTCTCTTCACTGTAGAACCGCCAGCCATGGAGGACAGTGAAAGTGTGTCTGTTGCTGAGACAGAGACACAGTCCTCCATGTCCGCTGACAGAAAAAATCTAATCAGAGGCTGGGGCGTGCGCCCACGTGACCATGCGCACGCACGTGACGTAACGTGCGCACGCCCCGGCCAGCCCCTGGAGATGTGGGAGGGAGTGAAAATTCTTTCACTCTCCTCTCCATCAGCGCTTTTCGGGAGGCTTGCTGCCTAGCCCACTTGCTGTTGCTAGGTGGCAAGCCTCCCGAAGAACAAAATGATAATATTAGCTGATGTCACTGTACTGTATGTCATAATGTGAATTGGGGGTACTAGGTTGCATAATGTGTACTGGTACCCCTACAAATGCACCATAACATGAACTAGGGCACTATTGGGGTTCATAAAATAAACTACAGATGCATCCTATTGCTTTGTTTCTGCATTCTGCAGCATATACTAGAGGCATCGCGGTGCGTTTGCTTTGTGGCATGCCAAGATTAGTCACACCTGCGTACCAAGCCCTTCTTGGCCAGTCTGGAGCAATGAGGATCGCTTGATCCCTTGTTCTCCTTATGAGCTTTATGATGGACTCCACACTTCTCCTGGATTCTGTGTTGGCAGACTATTGACGTAGCCACAGTCCTCGCCGTGCTGAGACCGACATGGAAGAAAATACTGCAGCCATGGAACCCAGATCTTTCATGGATTCCACCAGAAATCCCGCTGAATCCTGAATGTTGCGCAAAAATAAGCCAACATCATCCTTATCCATAGTATCCAAATCTTCAAGTAAGGTGCCAGACCACTTTACTATAACTTTGGCAATCCAAGCACTGTGGGACACGGTATAGCCCCTGAAGCCGTGTACATGGATTTGAGCGTATTATCAATCTTATGATCAGCCGCCTCCTTCAAGGCGGTAGATCCCGGAACAGGCAACACCACCTTTTTTGAAAGTCTGGATACTGACGCGTCAACAATAGGTGGGTTTTTCAATTTTTTCCTATCAACAGGGAAAGGAAATGCCACCTGAACCCTCTTAGGGATCTGGAATTTTTTCTCAGGGTTTTCCCAAGCCTTTTCAAAAATAGCATTTCATTCTTTTGACGCAGGGAAGGTTAGCAAGGCTTTCTTATTCTCAGTGACGTAAGCCTCCTCAACCTGCTCAGGTGGTGTGTCATTAATATTCAACACATCCCTAATAGCCTCTATCATTAACTGCACCCCTTTAGCAAGAGATGCTGTCCCCCGTACCCCATCATCACCGTCAGAATCTGTATCGATGTCATCCTGCATAATTTGTGCTAAAGGACGCTTATGGGAGTGCATAGCGGGGGGACCTGAGGTACCAGAACTGGGCCAGACTGCCATATTCTGCAGCACCTGGGTAGCAGATTAATTTTGTGCAACCCTCTGTGAAATCTGAGAAATCATATTTTTGATAGAGGATAACCATTCCAGATCCCTTGCTGGAATCTGTGCTAAATCAGTGCAATCCTGATTACATGGAATGGGATCATCTTGAGAGGACAAATCCTCTGCAGCATATGACACAGAGTCCCTGGACATTGCTATTGGTGACCACAAACACTCCACGCACACACAGGGGATACACACAGAGTTTCTCCCCAAGAATGGCAAGAGAGACACAGAGATTGGAGCCAACCCACACACAGCGCTTTTATACATATAAGGGAGACCCCTTATGAGTGCTGACTGTGTACCTTAATAGGTTACACAGCCGTTTTGCAGCCTCCCCCTCCCCCTTCTACATTCTACAACCCCTTGGTACCGTGAGATAGCTGGAGATTGCTGTGGAGGGACTTGCTTCTTTCCTGGACAGCGCTGTGCAGGCAGGAAAAGGGCACTGAACGCTGCTGGGTCCACTCTGAGGAGAAGCTCCACCCCCAAAATGGTGCTGTCTTCCCGCTCTTCATAGGATTATACTGGCCTGAGTGTCACGATCCGGGTATCTGGACGCCATTTCTTACCCATCAGATGCCTCCTAAGGCTGGCTCAGCGCTCCAGGACCGGATCCCATCTGTTATCCTAATGTTCACATTCCTGCATCCTCTCCTGTCTCTCTGAGACGCTGTCACAGTAACGCCTTATTACATCTGGCATGGCGTCTCCCGCGGCCTCCGCCGCCGTCCCTGAGCTTCTGCATGCAGAGTGTCAGAGTGGCGATTACGTCAGCCGCGGCCTCCGCTGTGTCCGCGTAGTTGGATGTGCACTTGTCAGCCTGGCGTCTCCTGTCTCCAGTGGCCGGCGCCGCCATTACTGTTTTCATTACCACATGGATTACAAACCAAACTTCCCTCCAAGTGTCTGCATGGGCGCAGCCATCTTGGATTCTGTCAGCTGATCATTTCCTCCAATCTGTTGTCAGTATTGTTAATCTGCATAATTGCCTAGCCAATCCCTTCCTTGCTGCAGGTATAAATACACTGCCTGAGCAAGGAAGGCGTCAGTGCTCTGGTTGTCAAACCTAGTTCCTGTTTGTCTCTCTCCTGTGATTGTCTTCCAGGTTCCAGCTCCTGTCTCAAGACTTCCACCATAGAGACCCGCACCAGCATTCCACCTGCGGTGTAGCCTGACTCTCCAATCCATTGTGGATTCATCTGTTTCCAGCTACAACATTACCTGCTTCCAGCTCAGCTTCCAGCAGAGTACAGCTTCCCTTAAAGGGCCGGTGTCCTTTCTACACTTTACCACTCTCCACCGGTATTATTATTTCTCCGCTCTCAAGTTCTACATTTCAGTTCATATTTCATCGCTCCCAAGTTCATTTATTATTTAACTGGTTCCAGCCAGTATCCACTCCGTGCTAACAACAGTCTGGTTCCAGCCAGTATCCACAGCAGCTGTTTTACCTTCAGCAACCCAGCTTTTCCTGGAACACCAGCTGGCACAATCCTGGGTTATCTCCATTGCTACAGTCGGGCCTGGTAAGGACTTTCCATCTAGAAGATCATAAGAACTATCTCACACTACCAGTGCCCTGTGGCTCCTGCCATCCTGTAGTACCCAGGAACTGTATTTATTATTTGCTGACTTTTACGTTTTCTTTTACTGCTGCTGTGTTGCGGAGTTGTCATAATAAACATCATTGACTTTTATCCAAGTTGTCGTGGTCACGCCTTCGGGCAGTTATTATTCATGTTACTTACATGTCCAGGGGTCTGATACAACCTCCCAGGTTCCGGTACATCTCAGCCCCTACAACTGAGGCTGCCTCCCGTCAGCTCAGGCCCTCAGTTGTGACACTGAGGATTTATGCTGGCTGAGGTCCGGGGACCCCAGCAGGCTGAGTGCCCAGTGTAGGGTGCAGGCGCTGGCTCAAGGCGCCCCTCACAGCACCGCACAACGTACCGCTGAGCCTCCTGGAGCATAGTTAATACTGCGCTCCTACCCTGATGCCACCATCTTCACACCGGTCCCCCACTTGCTCCCCTGTGGCGGGGAATGATCTATCCCCTCTGGAGCTCAGTGTCCAGTCAGCGGAGACAGTGGCTCAGACCCCGCAGGGCTTACACTGCTCCCCCCAGGGCCGGTGCTAGGGTGTTCGGCGCCCCTCTGCAAACTATAAATTTGCGCCCTCCCATATTCAACAAAGGGGGCACATGCTGGGAAAAGAATTGTGGTCTCACAAGTAAGGGACATGGCCACACAATAGTACCACCATTTACAATTACACAACACAGTAGCACAATCTTATTCATCTTATACGTAATGTCCCACCCGTAGTAGTAGCGTCCTTATATGTAATGCACCCCAGTGGTAGTAGCATCCTTATACATAATGCACCCACAGTAGTAGTAGCGTCCTTATACTAAGTGCACCCCCAGTAGTAGAAGCGTCCTTATACCTAATGCCCCCCCAGTAGTAGTAGCAGCAGCGTCCTAATACGTAGTGCACCCCCAGTAGCAGAAGCGTCCTTATAAGTAATTCCCCCCTAGTAGAAGTAGCGTCCTTATACGTAATGCCCCCCCAGTAGTAGTAGTGTCCTTATACGTAATGCCCCAAGTAGTAGTAGCTTCCTTATACATAATGCCCACCCAGTAATAGTAACGTCCTTATACATAATGCCGCCACCATTAGTGGTAGCATCCTTATATATAATGCCCACCGGTAGTAGTAGCGTCCTTATATGTAATGCCCCCTCTCAGTAGTAGTAGCATCGTTATACGTAATGCCCTTCCAGCAGTAGTAGGTCCTTATACATAATACCCCCCCAGCAATAGTAGCGTAATTACATGTAATGCCCCCCCCCAGTAGTAGTAGCGTCCTTACATGTAATGGCCCACCCAGTAGTAGCGTCCTTATACATAATGCCCCCCCAGTAGTAGCGTCCTTATACGTGATGCCCCCTCCCCCAGTAGTAGTGTCCTTATACGTAATGCCCCCCAGTAGTAGTAGCGTACTTACATGTAATGCCCTCCCAGTAGTAGCATCGTTATACGTAATGCCCCCCCTGTAGTAGTAGCGTCCTTACATGTAATGGCCCCCCCAGTAGTAGTAGCGTCCGCGCACACACACACACACACAAACATTTCTCACTCACCCTCCACTTACCTAAGTACCTAAGTCTGGCTGTCCCTCTCTCTACAGCAGCCTGGTCCATTTAGCTCCACCCCCTTCTGTCCAGTGTAGCTCCGCCCCCTCCTCTGATCCTACACAGCCACTGTCACAGCTGATTGTGGGGAGGGTGGGGGTTTTCATGCTGCCAGCGCTGCTACCTGTCATACAGTGACAGGCACAGCAGCTGGCAGCAGCAGCAGGGGGGGACAGGACGGCGCCGCAGGGAAGGGATGCAGAGTAGGGAGATCGCCTCTCCGTCCCAGCGCCTCCCTGCACTGCATCCCTTCGATGAGTGGGTAGCGCCGGGCCTGGCTCCCCCCCTAAGTCCCTCGCTGCAGGGAGGCTGTTGCCAGCAGCCTCCCTGTAAAATAAACTCTGAAAAATAACTTTTACTAAGGAAACGCTGGAGAGCTCCCCTAGCTGTGACCGGCTCCTCCAGGCACATTTTCTAAACTGAGTCTGGTTGGAGGGGCATAGAGGGAGGAGCCAGCCCACACTCTAAAACTCTTAAAGTGCCAATGGCTCCTGGTGGCCCCCTCTATACCCCATGGTACTAATGTGGACCCCAGCATCCTCTAGGACGTAAGAGAAAAGTTATTCAAGTGCAAAGATATGTCTTTGCATACAAAGATACAACTCGTTCAAGCTATGGTTTTTCCAGTGACATTTTATGGTCGTAAAAGCTGGACAGTCAAAAAGCATGATAGGAAGATTATTGATGCTTTTGAATTATGGAGACGAATATTACGTATACCATGGACTGCCCAAAGAACAAATTAATCTGTAATAGATGAGATAAAACCTAAGCTCTCCCTAGAAGTACAAATTATAAAACTGCGCCTTTCCTACTTTGGCCACCTCATGCGAAGAAAAGAATCTGTGGAGAAATACACTATGCTTGGAAAAGTTGAAGGCAAACGAAAAAGGGGAACACCAGCAGCGAGAGGTCTTGACAAATCACAACTATGGAAACCACACTATGGGGGTAATTCTGAGTTGATCGCAGCAGGAATTTAGGGGTTAATTACAAGTTGATTGCAGCAGGATTTTTGATAGCAATTGGGCAAAACCATGTGCACTGCAGGGGAGGCAGATATAACATGTGCAGAGAGAGTTAGATTTGGGTGGGTTATTTTGTTTCTGTGCAGGGTAAATAATGGCTGCTTTATTTTTACACTGTAATTTAGATTGCAGATTGAACACACCACACCCATATCTAAAGGCCAGTACTCACTGGCCGATGCGGGAGAGATGTGTGCTGAGCGAACCGCTCAGCACACATCTCTTCCGCCGCTCAGCACAGCGCGATGTGTGCTGAGCATGCGGGGGGAGACGGGGTGGGGGTGCTCATTTCACCCAGCGGGTGAAATGAGTGACCCGCTAGAATGGCCTGTCTAGCACCAGCGATAGCGATGCGCGGGGCTGTGCATCGCTATCGCTGTAGGGGGTACACACGGAGCGAACAGGCTTAAAATCTAAGCAATCTAGTCAGATTGCTTAGATTTTAAGCAGCGATCACTCCGTGAGTACCCCCCTTAACTCTCTCTGCACATGTTATATCTGCCTCCCCTGCAGTGCACATGGTTTTGCCCAACTGCTAACAAAGTTCCTGTTGCGATCAACTCAGAATTACCCCCTATAAACATTGAGCCGCTTGATAGAAGAACAAAATTTGATTAGGACAGCTATCCATTAGGTCGCCATAAGTCACAGCACAACAGGTTTCATATGATTATCACATACATTATTGCGCCCCTCTGTTTGTTTACTATGCTTACTTTATAGCCTTGATTAGAGCTGCTGAACATATCCTAATGCAGGTCTTAAGTTTTTTTTTATCCATTTTATAAGATTGGGCTAAAAGAGATTGCAATAACACCAATAATATCAAAAAGGGAGCGCATATAGCGTTAACAATTTAAATATTTTTATTACACATATAAATATACAAAGTATGTAAAAACAATCAAGATATAGACATTACCACTATTGGAGATGTTAATCCATATATAGGCCCTCATTCCGAGTAGTTCGCTCGGTAATTTTCTTCGCATCGCAGCGTTTTTCTGCTTAGTACGCATGCGCAATGTTCGCACTGCGACTGCGCCAAGTAATTTTGCTATGAAGATAGTTTTTTTACTCACGGCTTTTTCTTCGCTCCGGCGAACGTAATGTGATTGACAGGAAATGGGTGTTACTGGGCGGAAACACGGCGTTTTATGGGCGTGTGGATGAAAACGCTACCGTTTCCGGGAAAAACGCAGGAGTGGCTGGAGAAACGGAGGAGTGTCTGGGCGAACGCTGGGTGTGTTTGTGACGTCAAACCAGGAACGACAAGCACTGAACTGATCGCAGATGCCGAGTAAGTCTGAAGCTACTCTGAAACTGCTAAGTAGTTTGTAATCGCAATATTGCGAATACATCGTTCGCAATTTTAAGAAGCTAAGATTCACTCCCAGTAGGCGGCGGCTTAGCGTGTGTAACTCTGCTAAAATCGCCTTGCGAGCGAACAACTCGGAATGAGGGCCATAGTTCTAGTCACCATTCAGTTTTGTCCCTTTTTATAGTGTAAATAAATCCAGTACAATATGTCCCTCTTTTAGGATTAAATAAGACGACAGTCCAAAGGTGCAGTAGCTTTGCTAATTAATTAATGCTATGAAATAATATACTCCACATAAGTGATATCCCAGAGAGGTTCCTGGTGCATACAAATGATTGTGTTAAGAACAAAGAAGATGCTTATACTGTAAGTTATAATTATCTTCTTTCTGTTCTTCCAATAATTTTTATAATGAGAACTCTGAGCGGGTGGTCTTCAGTATGCCGAATGTCGGGATCCCGGCACACATTATACCGGCGCCGGAATCCCGACACCCGGCATACCGACAGCTATTCTCCCTCGTGGGGGTCCACGACCCCCCTGGAGGGAGAATAAAATAGTGTGGAGCGCGTAGCGCGCCACCGTGCCCGCAGCGTGGCGAGCGCAGCGAGCCCGTAAGGGGCTCCTTAGCACTCGCCACGCTGTCAGTATGCCGGCGGTCGGGCTCCTGCCGCCGGTATGCTGGTCGTCGGGAGCCCGAGCGCCGGCATACCGTACTACACCCCTCTGAGCATGATAGGGAGCATGACAGGTGAGGCACTGCCTCCCCTGACTGCACGTTCCTGGTTGGTGGTTTTTTTGTTGTATAGATCAGTACCAGGTGGGACCCAGTGGAGTGGTAAGAGCAATTTGGGCCCTCTGTTTGTTACTTACCTTATCCTACTATGGAAAGGTTGCATCTACCCACCAAAAGGTTAGTGTATCTGTACCAGCAATTTTATTTTTTTATTATTAAAAAGTCTGTTTTTATCTACAAATGTTTTTTTGCCCTTTTTGGAATTCTAAATACATATGCGGGAGGAAAAGAAACCGTTATAGGAGTTTACAACGCATGTCTCAAGTAAGCATACATGTAAGATTTCATCACCTGATGATAAAATGTCAGAAAGTGTTTTAAAGATACCTTTATGACAGGGGTGGGGAACCTTTTTTCTAGCGAGGGCCATTTGGATATTTATAAAATCCTTCGGGGGCCATACAAAAATTCTCAATTTAAAAAAATGACCCTGCCCCCCAGTAGGTCTGCCCCTTAGAGGTACTGTATATGCGCGCCGGAGGTGCGCGCGCGCAAAAAAAAATGGGTATGGCCAGTTAAAATGGGACGTGATACACATATGCCCCCAATAGTGCAGTGCCAGATCCACAATTGCTCCCACAGTGCCAGGTATACAAATGCCCCTCACAGTGCCAAGTATACAAATGTCCCTCATCGTGCCAGGTATACAAATGTCCCTCACCGTGCCAGGTATACATATGCCCCTCACCGTGCCAGGTATACATATGCCCCCCACCATGCCAGGTATACATATGCCCCCCACCGTGCCAGGTATACAGATGCCCCCACAGTGCCAGGTATACAAATGCCCCCCACAGTGCCAGGTATACAAATGCCCCCCACCGTGCCAGGTATACAAATGCCCCTCACCATGCCAGGTATGCAAATGCCCCTCACCGTGCCAGGTATACATATGCCCCTCACCGTGCCAGGTATACAGATGCCCCCACAGTGCCAGGTATACATATGCCCCCACAGTGCCAGGTATACAGATGCCCCCCAGAGTGCCAGGTATACAGATGCCCCCACAGTGCCAGCTATACAGATGCCCCCACAGTGCCAGCTATACAGATGCCCCCACAGTGCCAGGTACACAGATACCCCCACAGTGCCAGCTATACAGATGCCCCCACAGTGCCAGCTATACAGATGCCCCCACAGTGCCAGGTATACAGATGCCCCCACAGTGCCAGGTACACAGATGTCCCCACAGTGCCAGCTATACAGATGCCCCCACAGTGCCAGGTATACAGAAGCCCCCACAGTGCCAGCTATACAGATGCCCCCACAGTGCCAGCTATACAGATGCCCCCACAGTGCCAGCTATACAGATGTCCCCACAGTGCCAGGTATACAGATGCCCCCACAGTGCCAGGTATACAGATATGTCCGTCCCCCCGCCCCCCCCGTGCTGCTTACCGCTGCTTGCTGACAGGGAGGAGAGCGCGGCTATGTCGGGTGGCGGCGGCGGCGTGTAGGACTTCAAACCAGCCGCCGGTGCGAGAGCCAATCAGAGCTCGCGGGACGGCAGCCGCAGCTCCTGATTGGCTGCCGGTCCGCGAGCTCTGATTGGCTCACGAAGCGGCGGCTAGTTTGAAGTCCTACACACTGCCGCCGTCATCCAACATCGCCGCGCTCTTCTCCCTGTCCTGACAGCTGAGACACGCTGCCGCCGGACTGAGCGGCGGCGTGTCTCACTGACAGAAGCGGGTGGGCCGGAGCAAACGGCTTTGTGGGCCATATACGGCCCGCGGGCCGGAGGTTCCCCACCCCTGCTTTATGAGCACGGACTTCTTATTCGAAAGTAAGCTTGAAAGTGAGCATCGTTTTGTGATCATTGTGCACTTTGGGTGACCCCATACTACGTCTTTGGATGTCACATAGTGGAGGATTCACTTACTGTCTTTAACTCAACATCCCTTAATTTTTTTTAGCACTTAAGATGGTACTACACATTGGAGCGAATTTATGCTCCTTTTGTATATGTACATTCCTTGGGAGGAGTTAGTACAGTTTCTTGCCAGATGGCATCATGTTAGAGAGGATTTAAAGATACCTTTATGAGCATTGACGTTGTATTTTAATGTAATCTGAAAAGTGAGCATCATCTTTCTTGGTCGTTGTGCACTTTGGGTGATCCCATACCACGTTCTTTGATGTCACGAAGTGGAGGATCTACTTACCTTGTTTAACTCCCATACTCTTTGACTTTTCTGATCAAGACAATACTACAAATTGGAGCGAATTTGTGTTTTCTCTTTTACATGTGCACTCGTTTGGAGGAACTCGCATATTTTTGCAGATTAAAGGAATAGAAAAATCCGCAGAGACTACAATTGTGAACTCGGTACACTTGTCATTAGTTTACTTAATGCATCTAATTCCCTGTAATGCGGCGCGTTGGTACACCGGTGCTAACAATAGTGACTGGCTGGCAGAACTGACTGACTCGCTGAATCAATGTAAAAGGTGAGAGTGCTGTGCAGTGTCAGTGACCCCGCACATCCACTGCACTGCACAGCACTGTCACCTTTTACATTGATTCAGCGTCCAAACATTATCCTTCACGATATCACCCACTCTATCCGTTACATTAGCCATCTCGGGGCTTCCAGGCCTGCAGCCCAGGTGCTGTGTTGTGGAGTCAGGGCCTCTGGGGATCTGGGCACGGCTGTGGTGGGGAGGCACTTCTGTGACATCATGCACAGAGGAGGCTCCGGGGCTTAGAGAGTATGCGGCGCAGGGAGGGCTATGAAAGCCTTCCGCTGCGCCGCTTTCATACATATCTATGCCGGTGGCCACAGCAGCTTTTATGCAACCTGCGCCGCAGCTAGGGAGTGGAAATTGTTGATGCCGGAGGAGGGGGCAGGCGGACTGGCAGCAGGACATAGGATGTTGCAGTAAAAGCATTTTTTTTCCCTATCTACAGCGCAGAGACTTGCTGCAGATGCAGTGGCACACCCTCCAACTGCACCTTTTTGGCAGGTACAGGACCTTTTTTTATGGTCTGTACTGATTTCTGGCTCTCCAAACATCCATTGAAAGTATAGGAAAAGGGGCGTGGCCACGCCACTGTACCCGTACCCACGCCCCCTTTTCGAATTTGTACTATTTTTTATGTGTAAATTGTTGGAGGGTATGTTGCTGCAGATGCAGTGGGACTATTTTTGGGTGTGGACCTGGAGCTGCAGCTCCATCAGCCCCATTGTTAATCCTGCTCTGGGGACACACAGCAGCCAAAGGGCAGAGCCTCCCATTGGATGTAACCTGTGTGGGAGGGCGTTTCTTGCCCAATCAGCTGTGGACTGGGTGTTATTGACCTGCTGCTAACCCAATAAGAGTTCCTAGCCATGCCCAGTGTTATCCACACAGTCACAGAGTGACAGATCTGGGCTATTATATAGGAGATCTGCTTGCAAATTAATACAAGTCAAATCTAAATTTAACCAAAAGTTTTCCAGCGGTGATTCATCATTATCCTAACGTGTGGTGATTTCTGGGGGTGTTGCTTGGGGTTCTCCTCGTTCCTCTGCCTAGGGTTCCAGTGGTGAGATCTGGTTCCAGAGGTGATTCCGGGCAAGGGATCCAGGTACGTCGACCTACATCTGCACCTGCACTTATATCAACACTCTACCATACTTACCGCAAAATATAGCAGTATTGTAACATATGTGTGAGAGAGTGAGGGAAGGAAAGAACAGAACTTCAAGGAACCATCCCTATCGGCTGTCCAATGTCATCAAATGAGCAGACAGAGGATGACAGCAGGAATGGATGCAGCACTGACAGAAGTAAAAGATGAAGCATGACGCTGACCCCCATATGCCGGTGTTAGATAATCCCTGATACATTTTGCATTGCAGTTACCAAATGTACTGTGGAAGATTAAGCCCTCATACTAGAAAAATGCCAGTCTGTAGAAACCAAAGACGGAGTAAAGTCTGCAGATCCCACTGCTGTGTGCGGCTTGTGCCTGCAGTTTCTCCCTGTGGGCATGATCACCTATCAGCCTGTCACTCACTAGCCGAATGTTGTGTAATCGAAGCCTGTCACTAACCAGCCAAATGGTGTGATGGCCTGTACGGACACCCGATGGTATTGGCAGCATAGGCAGAAGTCCAGAGCAGGTGGTAAGCCCCAGGATCCACTGGATAATGCATGGACAGGCACTAAGCAATAGCCATTGCTGAAGTTGCTAGCAGAGGCAGATGGAATTTGCGGGTACTCCGGTATAACAGCTGCAGCAGGAAATACCAGTGGCAGATTGTATAAACAGCAACAAAGGTGATAATGAAGCCTGGAGAGAATGATTTCTAGAATGCAATATGCTGGCTCCGGGTGCAGGTCTAAATAGGAAACAGTTCAGGCTCATTAGTGTAGATCATGGGCCTTCAACCTGCGGCACTCCAGCTGCTGTGGAACTACACAGCCCAGCATGCCCTGCCAGTTTTGCTATTAATACATGTAGGTTGAAGATCCATGGTGTATATGATCATGTGAGCGTGGCAGGGATCCTCAGGTGATTCACCTGACAGAGTCCAACATGACCACACACCATGCTGCTGATTGCTTGTTTACATTTTGGAAGTTTAGCTGATGCATGGTGCACAGAGATGTGTGACTGCAGGATCTAGTAAGTAATACTGTGTGGCTTTGGATTAGCACCACCAGGGTTAGGGTTAGGCTGAAGGAGAGGAGAGGTTAGGGTCTGGCACAAGGGTTAGGGTTAGAGTTAGTGATAAGGGGGCTCAGATGCTGCCAACAGAACTGCTTCTCACATGACTGCCAGAACCTGAAAGACAATGCTGGAGATGCCACTGCCGTTGGGAGAAGGTGACACAACAAGACCACCGGGGACGGTTTAACAAACGTCAATCATGTTGACATATCATCTGTGTAGACGGGTGTAGTAGGGTATGCCGGCGGCCGGGCTCCCGGCGACCAACATCCGGCGCCGGAATCCCGACCGCAGGCATACCGACAGCGTGGCGAGTGAAAATGAGCCCCTTGCGGGCTCGCTGCGCTCGACACGCTGCGGGCACGGTGGCGCGCTATGTGCGCCACGCTATCTATTCTCCCTTGAGGGGGATCGTGGACCCCCAAGAGGGAGAAAACGTGTCGGTATGCCGACTGTCGGGATTCCGGCACCCGTATACTGTGCGCCAGGATCCCGACAGCCGGCATACTGAAGACCACCCGTGTAGACATGTTGCATGTCGACAGTTTGACCATGTTCACATTGTCATGTTGACCTTATGCATACCGACATACTGACAGCCAAACATACCAGACCCAGAGTGGATGGTGTGTAGAAGAAAATTAACAGTGTTGAAAAAAGCCTGGAGTGTAGAAAAGTCACTGGGCAGAAGCTGATAGCGGAGAGTTAAGTTTGGAGAACGAGAGTCATTGCTCAGGTAATTTGGAAATGGAGTAGTTGGGGATAGTTTCTTTAGAATTGAAGATATGGGAGTGTGTTTAACAGGGGATAGAAATGTACCAGTGGAGAGATGGGTCAACGAGGTGAGTTAGAGGCGGGTATTGGTGAAAACTGAAGAGAGCTACTAAGCAGTCTCCATGATGCTCCTTCAGGGAGGCATCAAGTTCTTTACCAAGACGACCACCATTTGGTCTTCTGCACATATGCGGCACCATCTTGTCACTGTGAAAGAGTGCTATAGTGGGACATGGATGCTCAATGAGACCCTGGGATATTCTGCATCCCACAGTCCTAGAAGCCGATTGTGGCTGGTGACTTGTATGCTCAGCTCCATGCCAAGAGTCTGTATATATGCATAACTGTGAGTATGGCTGTACATCCAGATTACCGATAAACAGGGGCGCTTTAAGAGAGCAGAAAGGTGTATATAGTGGATGGGGCACATGTGTAGTCTCCGATTGGTCCCCCTCCACTCCGGCGGTGCTGTAGACTGTTCTGCAGCTATTACTGGACCGACGGAGAGGTGAGTATAGATAAATTGGTGCAGGGTGTGCAGTGTGGGCCCCCCCAGACCCAGGGGCCCGTGTGCACCACACAACTTGCACCCATTATAGATACACTAGTGCTGATAAATCAACCCAATGGTTAAGTACTGGGCTGTTTTGTGACTTCGAGGGATCCGCTGGTTTATACTATTGCTCGGAGATGGAAAAGTTACTCTTTCTGCTATTCACCTAAGCTGGACAGCATTTTGTCTTCTATATAATGGACCTGAAGTTATTCCTGAATTTGTACAGTTTCTGCCTCAGTTCATGTAAACTACATTGTCCAGTCATTATTTTATACTGTTGCTGACATTACACAAGGGGGTAAATTTACTAACATTCGTAATTTTCGGGAAAAGGTCAAAGTTCAATCACGAATGACATCGAAAGTGTAAAACTGCAACTTTTTGAATTGATTACGACTAATTTACTAAGCTGTCGTATTCGGGTTTTTCTTTTGTTCCGATGTCGATGTCATTCGTGGTTTTTTTTCTATTTTTACGGCAGTGATTAGCAAAACACTGCCGACTTTTTTACAATGAATCTCGGCCGGATCTGTGTGATCCGTGCTGGGGTTCATTTATTTTGTTTTTTTTAAATTAAACACTGTAAAATATTTAAAAAAAAATTGCGTGGGGTCCCCCTCCTAAGCATAACCAGCCTCGGGCTCTTTGAGCCGATCCTGGTTGCAGAAATATGGGGAAAAAAATGACAGGGGTTCCCCCATATTTAAGCAACCAGCATCGGGCTCTGCGCCTGGTCCTGGTTCCAAAAATACGGGGGACAAAAAGAGTAGGGGTCCCCCGTATTTTTAAAACCAGCACCGGGCTCCACTAGCTGGACAGATAATGCCACAGCCGGGGGTCACTTTTATCTAGTGCCCTGCGGCCGTGGCATCAAAAATCCAACTAGTCACCCCTGGCCGGGGTACCCTGGGGGAGTGGGGACCCCTTCAATCAAGGGGTCCCCCCCCCAGCCACCCAAGGGCCAGGGGTGAAGCCCGAGGCTGTCCCCCCCCTTCCAATGGGCTGCGGATGGGGGGGCTGATAGCCTTTGTTGTAAAAGAACAGATATTGTTTTTAGTAGCAGTACTACAAGTCCCAGCAAGCCTCCCCCGCATGCTGGTACTTGGAGAACCACAAGTACCAGCATGCGGCGGAAAAACGGGCCCGCTGGTACCTGTAGTACTACTACTAAAAAAATACCCACAAAAACACAAGACACACACACCGTGAAAGTATAATTTTATTACATACATACACACATACATACATACTTACCTTATGTTCCCACGCAGGTCGGTCCTCTTCTCCAGTAGAATCCAAGGGGTACCTGTTGAAGAAATTATACTCACGAGATCCAGGGGTCCAGGCTCCTCGGGGAATCCAGGTGTAATCCACGTACTTGAAAAAAATAACAAAACGCTGACCCGAGCCACGAACTAAAAGGGGACCCATGTTTGCACATGGATCCCCTTTTCCCGACTGCCAGAAAACCCACTCTGACTTCTGTCTAAGTGGGTTTCCTCAGCCAATCAGGGAGTGCCACGTTGTAGCACTCTCCTGATCGGCTGTGTGCTCCTGTACTGAATGACAGGCAGCACACGGCAGTGTTACAATGTAGCGCCTATGCGCTCCATTGTAACCAATGCTGGGAACTTTCTGCTCAGCGGTGACGTCACTTTAGGTCAACCGCAGGGCAGAAAGTTCCCAGCATTGGTTACAATGGAGCGCATAGGCGCTACATTGTAACACTGCCGTGTGCCGCCTGTCACTCAGTACAGGAGCACACAGCCGATCAGGAGAGTGCTACAACGTGGCACTCCCTGATTGGCTGAAGAAACCCACTTAGACATCAGTCAGAGTGGGTTTCTGGCAGTCGGGAAAAGGGGATCCATGTGCAAACATGGGTCCCCTTTTAGTGCGTGGCTCGGGTGTCCGTTTTGTTATTTTTTTCAAGTACGTGGATTACACCTGGATTCCCCGAGGACCCTGGACCCCTGGATCTCGTGAGTATAATTTCTTCAACAGGTACCCCTTGGATTCTACTGGAGAAGAGGACCGACCTGCGTGGGAACATAAGGTAAGTATGTATGTATGTGTGTATGTATGTAATAAAATTATACTTTCACGGTGTGTGTGTCTTGTGTTTTTTTGGGTATTTTTTTAGTAGTAGTACTACAGGTACCAGCGGGCCCGTTTTTCCGCCGCATGCTGGTACTTGTGGTTCTCCAAGTACCAGCATGCGGGGGAGGCTTGCTGGGACTTGTAGTACTGCTACTAAAAACAATATCTTTTCATTATCACAAAAGGCTATCAGCCTCCCCATCCGCAGCCCATTGGATGGGGGGGGGACAGCCTCGGGCTTCACCCCTGGCCCTTGGGTGGCTGGGGGGGGGGGGGACCCCTTGATTGAAGGGGTCCCCACTCCCCCAGGGTACCCCGTCCAGGGGTGACTAGTTGGATTTTTGATGCCACGGCCGCAGGGCACTATATCAAAGTGACCCCCGGCTGTGGCATTATCTGTCCAGCTAGTGGAGCCCGGTGCTGGTTTTAAAAATACGGGGGACCCCTACTCTTTTTGTCCCCTGTATTTTTGGAACCAGGACCAGGCGCAGAGCCCGATGCTGGTTGCTTAAATATGGGGGAACCCCTGTCAATTTTTTCCCCATATTTCTGCAACCAGGATCGGCTCAAAGAGCCCGAGGCTGGTTATGCTTAGGAGGGGGGACCCCACGCAATTTATTTTAATAAAATAACAACTTTCCCACCCCTTCCCACTGATATACATGCACGGATCTCATGGATCCCTGCATGCCTATCCAATCACGGGGAAAAAAAGCAGGTCTGTTTTTTTTTTGCACTTTTTTACGAGTTGTAATTTTTCACGGCAGTGTTTTTTTTTTTTTTGCTTTGCACTTCTTAGTAAATTACCGAGATTCATACTTAAACAGCCGCGTTTTGACCGATGGTGTATTCATTCGTAATTTTTTTCTTGGACTTGCAAAAAATTACGAATGCCCTCATCACTGCCGTGATTATTGCTTAGTAAATTACCGAGATGACACTTTGATGAAAAAACGGCATCTCGGTCAAAATCGGGAGCTTAGTAAATTTCCCCCAAGGATGTAGAACTAAAGATATTGATGAAGAAGAGTTTATTTGTCTATTCTCAGTAATTGTAGGAGGAAAAGCTTGTACATTCACAGTATTTGGCAGTGACTTAAAAGTGGGCTTATTCCTGTATCCACTGCTTACATTTACATCTGCTACAGCGAGTCCTTCCCTGATATACTGTAGACTCTACTGAGAGTGAGTTCATTGTAAGTGGGTGTATATGAGGTGACAACATCACAGGAAAGCAAAGGTGTTCTCAGGTCACACAGACATTGGCAGACGCAGACAAGACATAAAACAAATATGATGTTTCATACACACTAGACAAAGGCAGAAGTAAGGGATGAGGGATTTGAACTATCCTGCTGTAATGTTTTGTGATTACAGACTGTATCTTGATATAAAGGGCTAGATGTACTAAGCCAGTGATGGCTAACCTTGACACTCCAGCTGTTGTTGAACTACACATCCCAGCATGCCCTGCATCAGTTTTAGCATGGCCAAATAGCAAAACTGTAGCAGGGCATGCTGGGATGTGTAGTTCAACAACAGCTGGAGTGTCAAGGTTAGCCATCACTGTACTAAGCAATGAAGTGTGATAAAGTGGAGAGTGATAAATTACCAACTAAACAGCTCCTGTCATTTTTCAAACACAGCATGTAACATGGCAGTTAGGAGCTGATTGGCTGGTATTTTATCACTCTCCACTGTATCATGTCAAAGTCGAAAAATATTGCAGTACACACATCACGTACAAACTACACACAGATGGCCTCCGCGCGTGTACTTGTTCTGCCGTGCATGCACATATCCACAATTTGTGTATGGTCGCTCCCGCGGTCCTGCGCATTAGCGCGTGGTATGAGTATTTACGGTAGAGTTTGTGAACGCATGGAAAGCTATCAAAACACATTACATATTTAATCCAAATAGTGCACAATGTACACATAGTCTCCCTGCACCACATCAGAAAGTAACAGCAGTTTAAATGGTAACAGAACAAAGAGATTCACCTTTACAGGATAGGAGGGGACAGAACAAGGTTATAAGGTGGTGTTTGGTATCCAGCTGTAGGGTATTTTAAGGGTAACATTCCGGTGTTAGTTTGAGGAAGATCGCATGTTCCTGCGGATAGTTATGTGCAGGAGCAGAATATAGCTATAAACTGTATTTACTGTACATTATGTATGCGGCGGGAATCCAGAGGAGACCACCCACAAGAGCAGTTGGAACAGACATCGCCCACCTATTCAAACCGACCTATGACCTCTCCTGTACTGTAAATGACCATTCCTGTGTCCAATGGACAAAGAGATTACAGTATCCATTGTGTTAAGTTTTGGATGAATTGTATAAAGAGAGCCTGCTGCAGGCCTGGTCAGACACAAGACTCACAAAGTTATCTATTAGATGACCGAGGACCGGACCAGGTAACGCGGCGAATCCAATCACGTATGTACCATTGACTGTAGCCATTACTCTGTTGTATTGTATTGTAACCCCCTTTCAGCAATAATACGCTGTGGTGTCGGAACCCAGTGGTTTAACTACAAACTGGTGTCGTGTCTTTCTTTCCCTGCTAAGGTTTAAAGTGTATTAGTATCGCATTGCATTGCTGTATAAGGTTTAAAGTGTATTCATTGGGTGTGTATGCACTGTGTGTACTTTGTACCATCAGCGCGGCATTTGTACGCAAAGTCCGTACGCAGTACGGGACTCTTTACGCTAATAGCGTCAAAAGTACGTCGAGTGTGTATTAAGTATAGCGGCCGCAGCGGCTCCATGGTAAAGTGTATTTAAGGTGTGTTTAAGGTATAACTTTCATTCCTGTATATAAATCAGCATTCTCAATTGGGGGCTCCATCCGGTTTTCCACATACTCACAGCCTAACAGGTCAAAGCAGACTTAATCTATCAGCAAAAGGCCAGACAGAAAGTATCTTACGTATCCTTTTCCTGGTCGATGGATGCACTGAAAACCCTATTTATTTGCTGATTAGATGGCGTCTGCTCTGTATGGTTTGTAGAGATGCTGGGAGAACCCGTAAAGTAAACAGAAAAAAAGCTATTTAAAAAATCAGTGATTTTTTTTATTGGCGCCAAAAGCGTACACAGCACCCATACTCTTTGTATACCCTCACATTGTTGCCATAACACTCAGATTGCTAGACTCATTTAGATCTGTGTGAAACCGGTTACATTTGTTGCTATATAGTTACAACTAAAATAAATATTTAAGGAAGTAAGCGTAAAACACAAACGCAGTCTGGCCTGGTTGTAAAGGTTTATACAGAAAGAAACTGTTGTGCTTAGTGGGCAATAGTAGTTTTATTGCTCACATTTATAGAGTTGTATGATTTGTGCTATTGCGGACGTACGGTTTTGTACACGTATCTCGGACAAAGTACGGAACTGCACACGCGGCGTAAGAGACATGCAAGGTTGCGTGTTTACGCAAATTGCGTAAGAGTGCTAAGTAAAAATTACACAAAATAGTTCGTTTAGTTCAAAGTTGGGACAGTAGCCATGCTACAATAGCACAAAACTGCACGGTTTCTAAAGCAGATTAGTATAAAAAAAAAAATTCAATTGCCTCTGGGGTAAAGCTGCCAACCTGAATGAATCCAAATTTTCTGTACAGAAAAACAAAGTATATTTGAGTGAGCGAATGTAAGAGTGAACGTATTGATCTCCGGAAATCGGGTCCCGTGGTACACCAAGTAAGTAGAGGCTTGGTGGCATGAGGCGGCTAACTCACGTTAATATAGATTGAAATACGCAAACGTGAGGTGATTTGCATAGGAGCGTGATAGTGCATAAGTATTGCGAAGTATTGAAGTAAAAAGGTTTTTGTATAAGGCTCCGGACTGAGGGTCGCAGTTTGTACATCGACCCGTGGTTGTACGGCAGATAGGTAACAAGTACCTATACGCTGTATGATTGGACCACGCGTTTGTGAGTGCGATATATACAGCGCAACTTGATACCCCTTTACGAGCTTTTGCGTAAAACCGCGATATCAGTAGTGCTGTATAGAGCATACGCAAGTGTGATTTGTGTATAAGGTTATAGGGAGTTTTCGCTGGTCTCTCTCAGGAAAATCTCCAGCGGTGTATATTTACTGGAATAGGTAAGTCACTCCTAAACACTTCCAGTAAATAGAAACCAGGTAGGGCCTCGCTGGATTCGCGGTGTTCACTATTGCAGTGAGTCGTGGTACTCAGTGGAGAAGGAGCAAATGAAAGCGCTAGGTGTCTTTCACCGTCTATCTGCTGTGTGCATTGGGGATTGCGCTTATTGGCAAAAAGTCAGTGATGGGATCCAATTGCACAAGCAGTGGGCGTTTAGTAGCTTGGGTTCAGGCTGAAGAAGTGGGACCGAAAAGGTCAGATTTGCGACCGAGAGGGTCAGCAAGGTTTATTATGTGTGAAAAGTATGGTTCACACACGCAGGCTTTTTGCAATGAATGGGTATGTATGACTAACAAAGATAGGGTACCATACCCTAGAGTGGGCAGCTTTGTACCAGAGGTACTGCAGAATGTAAGCAGTAAAATATGTTTTCTTAAATCCAGAAAACAAAGGATTAGGCATAATGCAAAGGGAACAAATTCGCAAAACAGGTTCAAAACCTAGCGGGAATGAGAACACAAACACACCATTGCCGACACAGGTCGAAGGGGAAGAGATGGCTACAGTCAATGTACCAGCGGGGGAGGCTTGCTGGGACTTGTAGTACTACTGGAAAAAACAATATTCTTTCAATTTTCTCAAGGCTGTCAGCCCCCCATCCGCAGCCCTTGGATGGGGGGGACAGCCTTGGGCTTCACCCCTGGCCCTTGGGTGGCTGGGGGGAGGGCCCTTGATTGAAGGGGTCCCCACTCCCCCAGGGTTCCCCGGCCAGGGGTGACTAGTTGGATATTTAATGCCACGGCCGCAGGGTGCTGTATAAAAGTGACCCCCGGCTGTGGCATTATCTGTCCAGCTAGTGGAGCCGGATGCTGGTGTAAAAAATACGGGGGACCCCTACTCTTTTTGTCCCCCGTATTTTTTGCACCAGCACCAGGCGCAGAGCCCGGTGCTGGTTTTAAAAATATGGGGGATTCCCTGTCATTTTTCCCCCTGGATTTTTAGAACCAGGACCGGCTCGAAGAGCCCGAGGCTGGTTATGCTTTGAAGGGGGGACCCCACGCAATTTTTTTTCAGGTTTTTTACCGTTTTTTCAGTTTTTTTAAAAATCGGATCAAAATCTGTCAAATCGGCCGTTTTTCGACAGCGGGACTGTCGAATCCGTTTTTTATTGAATATGTTGAATTCCGGCACCCACTTGCCGGAATTCGACGGTCGAATTGTGTCGAATTAAAAAACGGGTGAAAAATTGCCGCGATTCGCCGCTAATTGCATATACCCCATAGACAAGATCAAGGGACATATAGTAAGGAATCACGAGCCATATAGAAGACACATATTCGGTTAATGGGAAGAACAGAATAAATGCAACTTTACCCTTTTGACAGAACTTGCTGGGGTTAGGAGGAGGCCTCTAAACTTTTGCTTCTCTCTCTAGCAGAAGTGACCTCTAATTAACTTAACAGAAGTTTTGTTAGAGATGGTATACATATAGAGTGCTCCCGCCCAGGAAGCACAAAGTATGTTGGATACCCACGAAGACTAATGTTGCATTTCACTGTTTTAGATGCATGTCCATCACAGGTAGAGGAAATTATCTCAAAGATACCGGGTTCCCTATGAACTTAGAATGGACAAGACACTGGATTGATGGCTGGGATAGTCCCAGTAGAGATATAACACACATAGAATTTTTTTTTTAGGGGAACAGACCGAGTAGAGAATTGCATTGCTGTATAAGGTTTAAAGTGTATTCATTGGGTGTGTATGCGCTGTGTGTACTTTGTACCGTCAGCGCAGCGTTTGTACGCAAAGTCCATACGCAGTACGGGACTCTTTATGCTAATAGCGTAAAAAGTACGTAGAGTGTGTATTCAGTATAGCGGCCACAGCGGCTCCATGGTAAAGTGTATTTAAGGTGTGTTTAAGGTATAGCTTTCATTCCTGTATATAAATCAGCATTCTCAATCACTTTTCAAGGCTTAGTACATCTGCCCCTTAAGCACAAAAACATGTAAGGATGAAAGCATGACTACCTGCTCCTATCCTACGTTTTAGCCACTCTACAAGTGCTAAATACCCTATTTAGTTTTGCACCAATCATCACTGTCTCTGCTACATAACTATTACATTCAGAATTTCCCATCTTTACTTAAATACCGCAGTTGCATTATAGCATTTTCTTCCTCAGTACTTTCTCTTTTTATGCCACTATCTGCACAGCTGAAGTTATTCTCTTACCCTCCAGGCCACTGTATCTCTGTTCAAAACTTAAGGGCCCTACACACTGGCCGATGGTGAAGGACGATATGAACGACATATCGTTCATATCGTTTAGTGTTTAGGCATCAGCGATGAACGTTGCACGTCCTCGCAGTCATTCATCTTTGGGTTCCCATCGTTTTGCAATGCAAAACAATTTGGACGATAATGATCATCATTCAGAACGTTTATCGTCTGAATTGCTGCCGTCGCACAGTGTGTAGGGCGCTTCAATTCAGAACTTATCCAGGGCACACAGTGTTTTTTGATAATCATTGTTTGTTCCTCTAGCTTATTGCTTGTTTTAGACATCTGTACCTTATATGAGCTGCAATATACAGTAGCCCCAAGATAGTCAGAGAGGCATGGAGTTGCCCCATGATATTTTCCCTGCTGCAGGCTGCTACTGGCAGGGATGTTGAGAGCTATGCCGGGCCCCAGTAAAGGTTTGGGTGTGTGGCTTATTAAGTGTGCGTGGTTATGCCCACTTAAGCCACATTTGCAAATTTGTGAATAATAAAATAGCAGGACCGCTTACAAGGGGGGCACTTTTTATCATAGGAGGGAAGGGGGAGGGCATACGCTTTCTACCTTACTTGATCTGAAAGTGAGTCCCTCCTCCCCAGCCAGCACCATCGTCCCAGTGATATTTGGAAAGATGACGCCGGCCACTAGAGAGCAAAGCTGTGTCAGAGTCTTTGATTTCTATGTGCAGCACCATCTTCTCGAAGATATCACCAGGAAGATGACGCCGCAGTACAGGTATCCAAGGGGAGGGGGTTAGCTACTCAGGGCCCCTCCAGCAGCCCGGGTTGGGTAATTTGTACCCTCTCCCCTGCCTCTCGGCACCACTGGCTACTGGTTCCAGAGTCTTTTTCTCTACCTTATTCTTAACATATATTGCAAAAACTTTCACCAAGTATATCTACATGATATATTCTTGTGTATAAAATATATGTGTAACATATTAACTTGAACTCAGCAGTGGGCCCTATAACTAGATTTCCCGAGGAGGCTTTCATAACCCAATAGGAAACTGGTTAATTGGGTTTTATTTTTTGATTTTGACATACAGATAATTTTCTCGCCACATTGTTTATTGTATTACAAATGACTCATATTCATTTCATCTGCAGAGTGCTACAGCTCCATTATCTCTCAAGATGTTCAGAATCCATTTCTAATTAATAAGTAACATTCTTCTGTTTTATATTTATAGTACTTATCTTGGATTTTTCCTTATGATTAGTTTCACTTTGCTTTTTTGTTTCTAAAACAATAAACACTCTAAATATATGTGTTAAAATATTCATTCTTTGCTAGATAATGACGCAGAATTGAGTCTTTGCATTCTGAAATAACATATGGAGAAGATGCCAACCAGAGTACAAAATAGATACTTGGATTTAGTATATATTATTACAAAAATAAATGTATATCCCACTCTCATTAATTTGATAGGATAAAAAAAAGTAAATAAATGGAATCATTTTCTTCTTGTCAATACTAATGCCCTATGCGGGTCATTCCTAGTTGATCACTTACTAGCTACTTTTAGCAGCCATGCAAATGCATAGTCGCCGCCCACGGGGGAGTGTATTTTCGCTTTGCAAGTGTGTGAAAGCGTGTGCAGCCGAGCGGGACGAAAACGTTTTTTAGAGTTTCTAAGTAGCTCTGGACTTACTCAGCCCTTGCGATCACTTCAGTCTTTTTGGTGAATTGACGTCAGACACCCGTCCTGCAAACGCTTGGACACGCCTGCGTTTTTCCAACCACTCCCTGAAAACGGTCAGTTGACACCCACAAACGCCCTCTTCCTGTCAATCTCCTTGCGATCGGCTGTGCGAATGGATTCTTCGTTAAATCCATCCAGCCAGCAACGATCCTCTTTGTACCTGTACAACGTGCCTGTGCATTGCAGTGCATATGCATGTGCAGTAGTAACCTGATCGCTGCACTGCAGAAAATGGCAGCGAGCGATCAACTCGGAATGACCCCTATGTGCCTGATTCTGATGTGGTTGGTATTGTACTGTCACAAGGCGTATTGCAATACCACCAATATTCTAATTCTGCAGTAGGCATCTATAGGAAAAAGACACCTCCTGGTCAGCAGCTGCGATCCGAGTGCTGTGTCCAATCAGATCACCATTATGATGAAGCTTTTACTCATACTGGCATGCTGAACCCATTTGCCGGGTCTAGGAAGTCCTGTTTTGTAGAAATGTCCAGTCACCGGTTATCAGCTATCACTTTACTTTTTATTCTTTGCTTGGACAGCAGGCTCATAACGAAGTCCTGGGAAACTCTTCATAAATAAGATTTTTTTTTTTTAAATTACTGTACTGAGGTAATATTACGAGCTTTGATAAATCAGCCCCTTAAATCACTCCCATTCTGACCGAGTGAAGAATAAATACAAATAAGGCATTTTCTGTGTGCAATCACTCCTATCCTTATCTTCAGCACTTCTCTTACTGGAGAAACACAAGCACTTAAAGCACCTTCCTGACATCACCCTAATGCAATCAGAAGAACTCTATACACTGCAGTCTGCAAATGCCCACTTCTATTTCTTCACTGGCTGCACAAATGTTATTTGAAAAATACACATCTGTGTGTAACAACCTCTATATAAAACAGTTTATGCCACCAACTTTTTGTCACTATTATATTGCAACCTACTTATTGCTATCAATTTATAAACATATCAGTACATTATATTTTCCCAATGTTATTTTGTAGCCGTATTTACAAGTATGTCTCCATCATCTAGGATGTATTGCTATTATTTATTGTGATATTCATCGAAAGGTTTGTAGCATTGTCCAGGTCCATTATTTGAATAAATGATTGGCTTTTCGTGATGCAATGCATGACTAGCTGACATTTCAAAGATAGACTACTGTAATAAACAGAACATTAATGGAAAATATTAAAGTGACAACAAAAATATGCGTAGAGTCAGGAAAAAATAGTATAATAGGCTAAAAATAACCACACAGGATAGAAAAGTAATGCTGCTTAGATGGAGGAGCACAACAATTAAATAAAGCAGAAGTTTTATTATATACATCAATGTTCAGTAACATATATCAATAATTTTTTTTTTTTTAGAGGAAGATCAAAATAATCAATAAAGGTTAGACATTAAGAAGAAAACAATTTTAAATGCCATGCAAAGGCGTCTGGCTAAAGGTATACTTAGAAATAAAGAACAAGCTTAAAATGTTAATAGCTTGGTACAGTATATTTACCCATCTGTGTAAGATGCACATATTTAATTTTCACTGTACAGGAGCACACTCTACAGGCAGTTTTAATTCCTGCAATAATAAAATATGTTGCTCTAAGGACATTTTAAAATTAAATGAATCTAACATTTTTACATCATATACTATAAATCTGTGATTTTTAACATAAATATGAGAATTTTGCATTATATCGTAGATGTACATGTACCGGTGGTGGAATTAAAGACTCGCTGGCCTAGAGGGGGGCAACAATATCTACATCAGGAGTTTCCATACAACCATAGGTCATGTGGCATGCTAATGAGTCAAATAATATCCCAGTATGCTTAGAATTATATGTGCACGAAAAATGCTGAAACAAACTGGATACCGGAAACAGAGACGGGAACCATGAAGCAGATAAATGAGTTAATCATGCACAGGACTTGGCAGGTTGTGGTTTGCGGAAGCACAGAAGATCTTGGCATGGTTTTGCAAAACCAGTGAAACTGATCAAAAGAACTGCACTTTAAAAGAGTTATACTCAGATACAGATATCAGACTAAAATACAATGTAGAGTCTGTTCTAGTGACAATCCAGGACCAGGTCTGCTGACTAGTATAAAATACATTGATAATCCATATGCAACATATTCAATGGCATATAGGGGGTTATTCGGAGATGGACGCAGATCTTGCTTCCCCACAGATCTTGTTTCCCCACTATGGGGCCCAGACACCATCGGACGCAGGTGTGACTTTTTAGAGCTACAGAAGCATGCACAGTTGCAAAAAATTGCTAATTTACATGAACTTCAGCAAAGCGTGCAGCTGAGAATCAGCCCCTTAGATCTGAGAGGGGCGTGTCCAAATTCAAATCTAAGTTGCAGTGTAAAAATAAACCTGCCCAGTATTTGTGGGTTCCATGCAAAAGCAGCCAGTATTTACCCTACATGCAAAACGGGATGCAATCAATTTGCCGGCTGTCAAGATCCCGGTGGTCGGCATACTAATGCTGGAATCCCGACACCCGACAATGCTGACAGCTGGAATCCCAGCGCACAGGGGATGTTCCCACTCGTAGGTGTCCACGACACCCATAGAGTGAGAATAGAACCTGTGGTGAGCGCAGCGGGCCACCAAGCCCACAGCGTGGTGAGCGCAACGAGCCTGCAAGGGGACTCTTAGCAAAACATGTATTCAGTTCCTTGTGGGTGAGGGTTTTTTTATTTTTTCATTAATAGAGTAGTTTTGTTCAATCTCACTATGTCTAATCACTTTTCTTCCATTCTTAATGAGATGTTTGACTATTTTTGGATTATAGTTACTGCATTTTTTTTTTGTGGTGTTTGTATCACTCTATTTTGATGTGTTAAGACAATATATATGGTGAATATAGATTGAGAGATTGGAACTTTCAAAAGAAAGTATTCAAAAGCAGCCAGTATTCATCCTGCATGCAAAAAATAAATGTATTTGCACCCCTTGCATTACTATATTTTCTGTCCTGGTGCACAGTTACTGGCTTGTTTTGTTCTGGGAAACAGCCTAAGTGTGTGCCTAGATCCTGAATATTGCATAGGCTACTACCTGCGTATACTACACTGTCATATAATATAGGGCCTGAGCAGGGGTGCCGGTATGGTTTGTGGTTGGGAGGGAGCATAGTAAAAAATACATTTTGGCGTGCCCCCCCCCCCCCAATTTTCCATCCCCCCTCCCTGCTTACCTTCAGATCGCGGAGACTCCATGAAGACTGTGTGCTGCCCCATCCTGTGTCTGGCCAGCTCTTCAGTTCACTCTTCAGGGATGCATTACTGGGAGCAGGCGTGGCCATGCTGGGCCTGCTGGGACATCCCCGCCTCCTCCCAGTAGTGCATCAGTGAAGAAACGGCTAGGAAAGGACAGGGGGCAGCACACAGTGGCGCCGCTGGCAGATTTAAAGTAGGAGTCTCTCAGCGGGAAACTGGAGGTAAGCGCTCCCCCTCCTCAGTGGCTGCGTCTCTTATATGTTTGGGGGGAAGGCATGCTGCCCACTCCCCCCATCCCCCCTTCCCCCTGTTCCAATGCCACTGGGGCTGAGGAAGAAAATCTGACATGTTATTCCACAAACGTGTATATTCGCCCATATGCTGAGATGACGTATGCAGCTTGTGATTAGGTATGTGTGGGTTTGAATTTGCTCTGTTCTTAACGCTTACTTAGTAGAGATGAGCGGGTTCGGTTTCTCTGAATCCGAACCCGCCAGAACTTCATGTTTTTTTTCACGGGTCCGAGCGACTCGGATCTTCCCGCCTTGCTCGGTTAACCCGAGCGCGCCCGAACGTCATCATGACGCTGTCGGATTCTCGCGAGGCTCGGATTCTATCGCGAGACTCGGATTCTATATAAGGAGCCGCGCGTCGCCGCCATTTTCACACGTGCATTGAGATTGATAGGGAGAGGACGTGGCTGGCGTCCTCTCCGTTTAGAATTAGAATAGATTAGAGAGACACTTGATTTACTAATTTTGGGGAGCATTAGGAGTACTCAGTAGTGTACAGTGCAGAGTTTTGCTGATAGTGACCAGTGACCACCACTTTTATTTATAATCCGTTCTCTGCCTGAAAAAAGCGATACACAGCACACAGTGACTCAGTCACATACCATATCTGTGTGCACTGCTCAGGCTCAGGCCAGTGTGCTGCATCATCTATTATCTATATATAATATTATATATATCTGTCTGACTGCTCAGCTCACACAGCTTATAATTGTGGGGGAGACTGGGGAGCACTACTGCAGTGCCAGTTATAGGTTATAGCAGGAGCCAGGAGTACATAATATAATCCGTTCTCTGCCTGAAAAAAGCGATACACAGCACACAGTGACTCAGTCACATACCATATCTGTGTGCACTGCTCAGGCTCAGGCCAGTGTGCTGCATCATCTATTATCTATATATAATATTATATATATCTGTCTGACTGCTCAGCTCACACAGCTTATAATTGTGGGGGAGACTGGGGAGCACTACTGCAGTGCCAGTTATAGGTTATAGCAGGAGCCAGGAGTACATAATATATTATATAGTGAGTGACCACCAGACACACAGTGCAGTTTATTTAATATATCCGTTCTCTGCCTGAAAAAAGCGATACACACAGTGACTCAGTCAGTCACATACCATATCTGTGTGCACTGCTCAGGCTCAGGCCAGTGTGCTGCATCATCTATATATATTATATATCTGTCTGACTGCTCAGCTCACACAGCTTATAATTGTGGGGGAGACTGGGGAGCACTACTGCAGTGCCAGTTATAGGTTATAGCAGGAGCCAGGAGTACATAATATTATATTAAAATTAAACAGTGCACACTTTTGCTGCAGGAGTGCCACTGCCAGTGTGACTAGTGACCAGTGACCTGACCACCAGTATATAATATTAGTAGTATACTATCTCTTTATCAACCAGTCTATATTAGCAGCAGACACAGTACAGTGCGGTAGTTCACGGCTGTGGCTACCTCTGTGTCGGCACTCGGCAGCCCGTCCATAATTGTATATACCAGTGACCTAACCGTGGTTTTTTTTTCTTTCTTTATACATACATACTAGTTACGAGTATACTATCTCTTTATCAACCAGTCTATATATTAGCAGCAGACACAGTACAGTGCGGTAGTTCACGGCTGTGGCTACCTCTGTGTCGGCACTCGGCAGCCCGTCCATAATTGTATATACCACCTAACCGTGGTTTTTTTTTCTTTCTTTATACATACATACTAGTTACGAGTATACTATCTCTTTATCAACCAGTCTATATATTAGCAGCAGACACAGTACAGTGCGGTAGTTCACGGCTGTGGCTACCTCTGTGTCGGCACTCGGCAGCCCGTCCATAATTGTATATACCACCTAACCGTGGTTTTTTTTTCTTTCTTTATACATACATACTAGTTACGAGTATACTATCTCTTTATCAACCAGTCTATATATTAGCAGCAGACACAGTACAGTGCGGTAGTTCACGGCTGTGGCTACCTCTGTGTCGGCACTCGGCAGCCCGTCCATAATTGTATATACCACCTAACCGTGTTTTTTTTTTCTTTCTTTATACATACATACTAGTTACGAGTATACTATCTCTTTATCAACCAGTCTATATATTAGCAGCAGACACAGTACAGTGCGGTAGTTCACGGCTGTGGCTACCTCTGTGTCGGCACTCGGCAGCCCGTCCATAATTGTATATACCACCTAACCGTGGTTTTTTTTTCTTTCTTTATACATACTAGTTACGAGTATACTATCTCTTTATCAACCAGTCTATATATTAGCAGCAGACACAGTACAGTGCGGTAGTTCACGGCTGTGGCTACCTCTGTGTCGGCACTCGGCAGCCCGTCCATAATTGTATATACCACCTAACCGTGGTTTTTTTTTCTTTCTTTATACATACATACTAGTTACGAGTATACTATCTCTTTATCAACCAGTCTATATATTAGCAGCAGACACAGTACAGTGCGGTAGTTCACGGCTGTGGCTACCTCTGTGTCGGCACTCGGCAGCCCGTCCATAATTGTATATACCACCTAACCGTGGTTTTTTTTTCTTTCTTTATACATACATACTAGTTACGAGTATACTATCTCTTTATCAACCAGTCTATATATTAGCAGCAGACACAGTACAGTGCTGTAGTTCACGGCTGTGGCTACCTCTGTGTCGGCACTCGGCAGCCCGTCCATAATTGTATATACCACCTAACCGTTGTTTTTTTTCTTTCTTTATACATACATACTAGTTACGAGTATACTATCTCTTTATCAACCAGTCTATATATTAGCAGCAGACACAGTACAGTGCGGTAGTTCACGGCTGTGGCTACCTCTGTGTCGGCACTCGGCAGCCCGTCCATAATTGTATATACCACCTAACCGTGGTTTTTTTTTCTTTCTTTATACATACATACTAGTTACGAGTATACTATCTCTTTATCAACCAGTCTATATATTAGCAGCAGACACAGTACAGTGCGGTAGTTCACGGCTGTGGCTACCTCTGTGTCGGCACTCGGCAGCCCGTCCATAATTGTATATACCACCTAACCGTGGTTTTTTTTTCTTTCTTTATACATACATACTAGTTACGAGTATACTATCTCTTTATTAACCAGTCTATATATTAGCAGCAGACACAGTACAGTGCGGTAGTTCACGGCTGTGGCTACCTCTGTGTCGGCACTCGGCAGCCCGTCCATAATTGTATATACCACCTAACCGTGGTTTTTTTTTCTTTCTTTATACATACATACTAGTTACGAGTATACTATCTCTTTATCAACCAGTCTATATATTAGCAGCAGACACAGTACAGTGCGGTAGTTCACGGCTGTGGCTACCTCTGTGTCGGCACTCGGCAGCCCGTCCATAATTGTATATACCACCTAACCGTGGTTTTTTTTTCTTTCTTTATACATACATACTAGTTACGAGTATACTATCTCTTTATCAACCAGTCTATATATTAGCAGCAGACACAGTACAGTAGTTCACGGCTGTGGCTACCTCTGTGTCGGCACTCGGCAGCCCGTCCATAATTGTATATACCACCTAACCGTGGTTTTTTTTTCTTTCTTTATACATACATACTAGTTACGAGTATACTATCTCTTTATCAACCAGTCTATATATTAGCAGCAGACACAGTACAGTGCGGTAGTTCACGGCTGTGGCTACCTCTGTGTCGGCACTCGGCAGCCCGTCCATAATTGTATATACCACCTAACCGTGGTTTTTTTTTCTTTCTTTATACATACATACTAGTTACGAGTATACTATCTCTTTATCAACCAGTCTATATATTAGCAGCAGACACAGTACAGTAGTTCACGGCTGTGGCTACCTCTGTGTCGGCACTCGGCAGCCCGTCCATAATTGTATATACCACCTAACCGTGGTTTTTTTTTCTTTCTTTATACATACATACTAGTTACGAGTATACTATCTCTTTATCAACCAGTCTATATATTAGCAGCAGACACAGTACAGTGCGGTAGTTCACGGCTGTGGCTACCTCTGTGTCGGCACTTGGCAGCCCGTCCATAATTGTATATACCACCTAACCGTGGTTTTTTTTCTTTCTTTATACATACATACTAGTTACGAGTATACTATCTCTTTATCAACCAGTCTATATATTAGCAGCAGACACAGTACAGTGCGGTAGTTCACGGCTGTGGCTACCTCTGTGTCGGCACTCGGCAGCCCGTCCATAATTGTATACTAGTATCCAATCCATCCATCTCCATTGTTTACCTGAGGTGCCTTTTAGTTGTGCCTATTAAAATATGGAGAACAAAAATGTTGAGGTTCCAAAATTAGGGAAAGATCAAGATCCACTTCCACCTCGTGCTGAAGCTGCTGCCACTAGTCATGGCCGAGACGATGAAATGCCAGCAACGTCGTCTGCCAAGGCCGATGCCCAATGGCATAGTACAGAGCATGTCAAAACCAAAACACCAAATATCAGTAAAAAAAGGACTCCAAAACCTAAAATAAAATTGTCGGAGGAGAAGCGTAAACTTGCCAATATGCCATTTACCACACGGAGTGGCAAGGAATGGCTGAGGCCCTGGCCTATGTTCATGGCTAGTGGTTCAGCTTCACATGAGGATGGAAGCACTCAGCCTCTCGCTAGAAAACTGAAAAGACTCAAGCTGGCAAAAGCACCGCAAAGAACTGTGCGTTCTTTGAAATCCCAAATCCACAAGGAGAGTCCAATTGTGTCGGTTGCGATGCCTGACCTTCCCAACACTGGACGTGAAGAGCATGCGCCTTCCACCATTTGCACGCCCCCTGCAAGTGCTGGAAGGAGCACCCGCAGTCCAGTTCCTGATAGTCAGATTGAAGATGTCAGTGTTGAAGTACACCAGGATGAGGAGGATATGGGTGTTGCTGGCGCTGGGGAGGAAATTGACCAGGAGGATTCTGATGGTGAGGTGGTTTGTTTAAGTCAGGCACCCGGGGAGACACCTGTTGTCCGTGGGAGGAATATGGCCGTTGACATGCCAGGTGAAAATACCAAAAAAATCAGCTCTTCGGTGTGGAGTTATTTCACCAGAAATGCGGACAACAGGTGTCAAGCCGTGTGTTCCCTTTGTCAAGCTGTAATAAGTAGGGGTAAGGACGTTAACCACCTCGGAACATCCTCCCTTATACGTCACCTGCAGCGCATTCATAATAAGTCAGTGACAAGTTCAAAAACTTTGGGTGACAGCGGAAGCAGTCCACTGACCAGTAAATCCCTTCCTCTTGTAACCAAGCTCACGCAAACCACCCCACCAACTCCCTCAGTGTCAATTTCCTCCTTCCCCAGGAATGCCAATAGTCCTGCAGGCCATGTCACTGGCAATTCTGACGAGTCCTCTCCTGCCTGGGATTCCTCCGATGCATCCTTGCGTGTAACGCCTACTGCTGCTGGCGCTGCTGTTGTTGCCGCTGGGAGTCGATGGTCATCCCAGAGGGGAAGTCGTAAGCCCACTTGTACTACTTCCAGTAAGCAATTGACTGTTCAACAGTCCTTTGCGAGGAAGATGAAATATCACAGCAGTCATCCTACTGCAAAGCGGATAACTGAGTCCTTGACAACTATGTTGGTGCTAGACGTGCGTCCGGTATCCGCCGTTAGTTCACAGGGAACTAGACAATTTATTGAGGCAGTGTGCCCCCGTTACCAAATACCATCTAGGTTCCACTTCTCTAGGCAGGCGATACCGAGAATGTACACGGACGTCAGAAAAAGACTCACCAGTGTCCTAAAAAATGCAGTTGTACCCAATGTCTACTTAACCACGGACATGTGGACAAGTGGAGCAGGGCAGGGTCAGGACTATATGACTGTGACAGCCCACTGGGTAGATGTATGGACTCCCGCCGCAAGAACAGCAGCGGCGGCACCAGTAGCAGCATCTCGCAAACGCCAACTCTTTCCTAGGCAGGCTACGCTTTGTATCACCGCTTTCCAGAATACGCACACAGCTGAAAACCTCTTACGGCAACTGAGGAAGATCATCGCGGAATGGCTTACCCCAATTGGACTCTCCTGTGGATTTGTGGCATCGGACAACGCCAGCAATATTGTGTGTGCATTAAATATGGGCAAATTCCAGCACGTCCCATGTTTTGCACATACCTTGAATTTGGTGGTGCAGAATTTTTTAAAAAACGACAGGGGCGTGCAAGAGATGCTGTCGGTGGCCAGAAAAATTGCGGGACACTTTCGGCGTACAGGCACCACGTACAGAAGACTGGAGCACCACCAAAAACTACTGAACCTGCCCTGCCATCATCTGAAGCAAGAAGTGGTAACGAGGTGGAATTCAACCCTCTATATGCTTCAGAGGTTGGAGGAGCAGCAAAAGGCCATTCAAGCCTATACAATTGAGCACGATATAGTAGGTGGAATGCACCTGTCTCAAGTGCAGTGGAGAATGATTTCAACGTTGTGCAAGGTTCTGATGCCCTTTGAACTTGCCACACGTGAAGTCAGTTCAGACACTGCCAGCCTGAGTCAGGTCATTCCCCTCATCAGGCTTTTGCAGAAGAAGCTGGAGGCATTGAAGAAGGATCTAAAAGGGAGCGATTCCGCTAGGCATGTGGGACTTGTGGATGCAGCCCGTAATTCGCTTAACAAGGATTCACGGGTGGTCAATCTGTTGAAATCAGAGCACTACATTTTGGCCACCGTGCTCGATCCTAGATTTAAAGCCTACCTTGGATCTCTCTTTCCGGCAGACACAGGTCTGCTTGGGTTGAAAGACCTGCTGGTGACAAAATTGTCAAGTCAAGCGGAACGCGACCTGTCAACATCTCCTCCTTCACATTCTCCCGCAACTGGGGGTGCGAGGAAAAGGCTCAGAATTCCGAGCCCACCCGCTGGCGGTGATGCAGGGCAGTCTGGAGCGACTGCTGATGCTGACATCTGGTCCGGACTGAAGGACCTGACAACGATTACGGACATGTCGTCTACTGTCACTGCATATGATTCTCTCAACATTGATAGAATGGTGGAGGATTATATGAGTGACCGCATCCAAGTAGGCACGTCACACAGTCCGTACTTATACTGGCAGGAAAAAGAGGCAATTTGGAGGCCCTTGCACAAACTGGCTTTATTCTACCTAAGTTGCCCTCCCACAAGTGTGTACTCCGAAAGAGTGTTTAGTGCCGCCGCTCACCTTGTCAGCAATCGGCGTACGAGGTTACATCCAGAAAATGTGGAGAAGATGATGTTCATTAAAATGAATTATAATCAATTCCTCCGCGGAGACATTGACCAGCATCAATTGCCTCCACAAAGTACACAGGGAGCTGAGATGGTGGATTCCAGTGGGGACGAATTGATAATCTGTGAGGAGGGGGATGTACACGGTGATATATCGGAGGGTGAAGATGAGGTGGACATCTTGCCTCTGTAGAGCCAGTTTGTGCAAGGAGAGATTAATTGCTTCTTTTTTGGGGGGGGTCCAAACCAACCCGTCATATCAGTCACAGTCGTGTGGCAGACCCTGTCACTGAAATGATGGGTTGGTTAAAGTGTGCATGTCCTGTTTTGTTTATACAACATAAGGGTGGGTGGGAGGGCCCAAGGACAATTCCATCTTGCACCTCTTTTTTCTTTTCTTTTTCTTTGCATCATGTGCTGATTGGGGAGGGTTTTTTGGAAGGGACATCCTGCGTGACACTGCAGTGCCACTCCTAGATGGGCCCGGTGTTTGTGTCGGCCACTAGGGTCGCTAATCTTACTCACACAGTCAGCTACCTCATTGCGTCTCTTTTTTTCTTTGCGTCATGTGCTGTTTGGGGAGGGTTTTTTGGAAGGGACATCCTGCGTGACACTGCAGTGCCACTCCTAGATGGGCCCGGTGTTTGTGTCGGCCACTAGGGTCGCTAATCTTACTCACACAGTCAGCTACCTCATTGCGCCTCTTTTTTTCTTTGCGTCATGTGCTGTTTGGGGAGGGTTTTTTGGAAGGGACATCCTGCGTGACACTGCAGTGCCACTCCTAGATGGGCCCGGTGTTTGTGTCGGCCACTAGGGTCGCTAATCTTACTCACACAGTCAGCTACCTCATTGCGCCTCTTTTTTTCTTTGCGTCATGTGCTGTTTGGGGAGGGTTTTTTGGAAGGGCCATCCTGCGTGACACTGCAGTGCCACTCCTAGATGTGCCCGGTGTTTGTGTTGGCCACTAGGGTCGCTAATCTTACTCACACAGCTACCTCATTGCGCCTCTTTTTTTCTTTGCGTCATGTGCTGTTTGGGGAGGGTTTTTTGGAAGGGCCATCCTGCGTGACACTGCAGTGCCACTCCTAGATGGGCCCGGTGTTTGTGTCGGCCACTAGGGTCGCTAATCTTACTCACACAGCTACCTCATTGCGCCTCTTTTTTTCTTTGCGTCATGTGCTGTTTGGGGAGGGTTTTTTGGAAGGGACATCCTGCGTGACACTGCAGTGCCACTCCTAGATGGGCCCGGTGTTTGTGTCGGCCACTAGGGTCGCTAATCTTACTCACACAGTCAGCTACCTCATTGCGCCTCTTTTTTTCTTTGCGTCATGTGCTGTTTGGGGAGGGTTTTTTGGAAGGGCCATCCTGCGTGACACTGCAGTGCCACTCCTAGATGGGCCCGGTGTTTGTGTCGGCCACTAGGGTCGCTAATCTTACTCACACAGCTACCTCATTGCGCCTCTTTTTTTCTTTGCGTCATGTGCTGTTTGGGGAGGGTTTTTTGGAAGGGCCATCCTGCGTGACACTGCAGTGCCACTCCTAGATGGGCCCGGTGTTTGTGTCGGCCACTAGGGTCGCTAATCTTACTCACACAGCTACCTCATTGCGCCTCTTTTTTTCTTTGCGTCATGTGCTGTTTGGGGAGGGTTTTTTGGAAGGGACATCCTGCGTGACACTGCAGTGCCACTCCTAGATGGGCCCGGTGTTTGTGTCGGCCACTAGGGTCGCTTATCTTACTCACACAGCGACCTCGGTGCAAATTTTAGGACTAAAAATAATATTGTGAGGTGTGAGGTATTCAGAATAGACTGAAAATGAGTGTAAATTATGGTTTTTGAGGTTAATAATACTTTGGGATCAAAATGACCCCCAAATTCTATGATTTAAGCTGTTTTTTAGTGTTTTTGGAAAAAAACACCCGAATCCAAAACACACCCGAATCCGACAAAAAAAATTCGGTGAGGTTTTGCCAAAACGCGTTCGAACCCAAAACACGGCCGCGGAACCGAACCCAAAACCAAAACACAAAACCCGAAAAATTTCAGGCGCTCATCTCTATTACTTAGCACAAGTTCGGATTTATCAGATTGTGCTGACCTGGACGTCCCCTTTCGGAGAGGGACTTCTGGATGTCGGTAAGTATGATTAAGCATCTTCTGTCTTAAAAGTAAATGTGATCAAATATGTATGGACTTGGACCACCCATAGTTGCAAGCAATCAGTTCTGGAGTGCTGGCTTTGCAAACTCACGCAAGGTACTCTCCACAAATGATAAAGGTTATTCACCGAAACGCGTTGACACAGGAGTGAGTAGCTTCATACCTTCCAGCTGATGTTTGTTACTTTCTTTTGTTTTTAACTTTGCATGTTTTTTGATGTTGGTGCAACTTTTATTCACATTGCGTGTGGATTTTTGTAACATGTTTTTATACGGAACATTTTATGGATTTTTAATCCAATAAATATTTTTTTTCTGACTACCACGGACCTGAGTGCTCCAGTGCTTTGTATGAAGATTTTCACCAGCCGTGTAAAAGATACCTTTATGGGAGCACCAACACACTATGAACTATGAGTTTGGGTACGCCATACCTTTAACAGGCCTCCAAAAAGATACCTTGATGTGTTTTCTTCCCCTCCTTCTGTTGCAGGGCCGGCTCCAGGCCTACTAGCACCCTGAGCGGGAAATTTTTAAGCACCCCCCCCCCCCCTTTCATTGTGTGCGCATTCGGCACGCGCACTTCTGGGAAAGTGGGTGTGGCCACGCAACTTTATATTATGTTATCAAACTATAAATATGTATATTTTCACCACAACCTTAACACAATTAGCATCCTTACACATAACGCCCACAGTAGTGCTCCTTACACATAATGTACCCAGTATACTGTTAGATACACATAACGTTCCAGTATAGTGCCAGATACACATAATGACCCCAGTAGAGTGCCAGATAGGCATAATGACCCCAGTAGGGCAGTGCTAGAGACACATAATGACCCCAGTAGTGAAGTGCCAGATACACATATGCCCCCAATAGTGCCAGATAAACATAATGACCCCAGTAGTGCAGTGCCAGATACACATAATGACCCAAGTAGTGCAGTGCCAGATACACATATGCCCCCAATGGTGACAGATACACATAATGACCCCATTAGTGCAGTGCCAGATTCACAAAATGACCCCAGTAGTGGCAGATACACATATTTGAAAATACCAGAGCAAAAAGGAATCCACAGCGCTGTTCCTAATTAATTCCCTACAAACTCCAATATATTGCTTAATATCATATAGCAGATCCTTGTAAAATTTTTCTTATATGCAATCCCAGTTCTCGGACATACTCAGTGGGGACCGTTTTTCAAATCCGCACAGCAGACGATAACTGAAGTATGGTTCTATTGGTCTCCACACAGTAATGCCCCTTGCACCGTATCATGCCCCACACAGTAATGCTCCTTGCACATTAATATGCCCGCACAGTAATGCCCTTTACACCTTAGTATGCCCCACAAAGTAATGCCCCTTATACACGTTACACCACAGTAGAGCAACTTATACTGTACATGTTACACCACATCATAACCCTTAGACACTTTACACCAGAGCCACTTACACACATTATGCCATAGTAGAGCACCTTATACACATTACACCACAGTAGAGGCGCTATGAAAGTAGCTTTGAATTGTGGACAAGAGAGAAAGAGAGAGGACAAGAAAAAGAGAAGTGAAGCAAGAGAGAGGGGGAGTGAGGACAAAAGAGAGAGAGAGGGAGTGAGGACAAAAAAAGAGAGAGGGGGAGTGAGGAGGAGAGGGGGAGTGAGGACAAAAGTGAGAGACGGGGAGTGAGGACAAGAGAGAGGGGGAGTGAGGACAAAAGAGAGAGGGGGGTGAGGACAAAAAGAGAGGGGGGTGAGGACAAAAGAAAGAGAGGTGGGTGAGGACAAAAGAGAGAGAGGTGGGTGAGGACAAAAGAGAGAGAGGGGGTGAGGTCAAAAGAGAGAGGGGGGTGAGGTCAAAAGAGAGAGAGGGGGGTGAGGACAAAAGAGAGAGGGGGTGAGGACAAAAGAGAGAGGGGGGTGAGGACAAAAGAGAGAGGGGGCGAGGACAAGAGATAGAGGGGGCGAGGACAAGAGATAGGGGGAGTGAGGACAAAGAGGGGGAGTGAGGACAAGAGAGAGAGAGTGAGGACAAAAGAGAGAGAGAGTGGGAGTGAGGACAAAAGAGAGAGGGGGAGTGAGGACAAAAGAGAGAGGGGGAGTGAGGACAAAAGAGAGAGGGGGAGTGAGGACAAAAGAGAGAGAGGGGGGTGAGGACAAAAGAGAGAGGGGGGTGAGGACAAAGAGGGGGAGTGAGGACAAAAGAGAGAGAGAGAGAGAGAGAGAGAGAGAGAGGGAGGGGGGTGAGTACAAAAGAGAGAGGTTAGGAAAAGAGGGAGAAGAGAAGGGGTGAGGACAATAAAAAGAGAGACGAGGACAACAGAGAGAAGGGTGAACACAAGAGAGAGGTGAGGACAAGAGGGAGAAGAGAGGGGGGGGTGAAAAAAGAGGGACAGAGAGAGTGGGTGAGGACAATCAGAATCAGCCAGGGCATGTATACATCCGCACTCACCCTGGACAGGGGGGCAGTACTCTCCCTGCAGTGCTGATGCTGACTGTGTGCTGTGCTGCTGCTGGGATCCCGGGCTGCATGGGTGGCTGTACTCCTCCTCAGGACCAGGGGCTCAGGCAGGCTGCAGACCGTGTGCTTGTGGGCGGCCAGCTGCATACAGTATCACGCGACATCGCTCAACGCCGTGCTGCTGCTCCTAGGACTCCTCCCTGCTGTGCGCTATGATGAGAGAGATAGAGAGAGAGGGGTAAGGAGAAGAGAGAGAGGGATGTGAGGGCAAAATTGGGGGGGGGGTGAATACAAGAGAGAGGAGAGGTGAGGACAAAAGGAGGCATGAGGACAAGAGAGAGAGAGAGGGTGAGGACAAATAAGAGATAGGATGAGGACAAAAGAGAGGGAGTGAGGATGAGAGAGAGGGAGAGAGATCAAGAGAGGGGGGTAAGGACAAAAGAAGAGAGGTGAGGAAAAGAGACAGAAGAGAGGGGGGTGAGGACAAAAGAAGAGAGGTGAGGAAAAGAGACAGAAGAGAGGGGGGTGAGGACAAGAGAGAAGAAAGGGGTGAGGACGAGAGAGATAGAGATGAGGTGAGGACAAGACAAGACAGAGAGGTGAGGACAAGAGAGAGAGAGAGAGGTGAGGACAAGAGAGAGGTACTGTAAGGACAAAAGAGAGAGGGGGTAAGGACAAAAGAGAGAGAGGGGGGTAAGGACAAAAGAGAGAGGGTGGGATAAGGACAAAAGCGAGAGGGTGGGATAAGGACAAAAGAGAGAGGGTGGGATAAGGACAAAAGAGAGAGGGTGGAATAAGGACAAAAGAGACAGAGAGGGGTAATGACAAAAGAGACAGAGATGGGTAACGACAAAAGAGAGAGAGGGAGGTAAAGACAAAATAGAGAGAGTGGGTAAGGACAAAAGAGTGAGAGGGGGGTAACGACAAAGAGGTGGGTAACAACAAAGAGGGGGGTTAGTACAAGAGTGAGAGAGGGTCTGAGTACAAAAGAGAGAGATGCGAGGACAAAAGAGAGAGGGGGCGTGAATACAAAAGAGAGAGAGAGAGGGGGGGGGCAGAGAGAGGGGGGGGCAAGAAAAGAGAGAGAGAGGGGGGTGAGGACTGAGAGAGAGCTAACAGAGAGAGCTGACAGAGAGTTAGAGATGTACTCTATACATGTATACATCCGGACTCAACCTGGCTGGGGGGCAGCACTCTCCCTGAAGTGCTCATGCTGGCCATGTGCTGTGCTGCTGCCGGGATCCTGGACTGACAGGTTGCTTCTTCGGGGCCAGGGGCTCAGGCAGGCAGGCTGCAGACCTGCTGGTGCTTTTTAGTGGATGGGTGGGCACATGCTGTACAGTACGCACCGTCGCTGGGGCTGCCGCTGCTCCTCGATCTTCCCGCTCCTCGGTCCTCTCTTCTCCCACCAACGCTTCCTCTCCCAGACTGCCGAGCACAATGACGTCGTGCGCACACCGGCTTTCTGGGGAGGAGAGGGGGATGAGGAGAGCACAGTGGCTGGAGACAGGCGGTGGGTGTGTCGAGAGGGAGGCGGGGCTGCTCGGGCTGGCTAGGCGCCGCACACAAATTTACTGAGCCCGGCCTTGGCCCACCCACAACACTCCCCCATCATTGCGGCCACTGCTGAGAGCCGGGGCGGACATTTGTGATCAGGGCAGTGCCGGCTCCAGGTATGTGGACACAATATGACGGCCACAAATAGCGGCGCCCTTTGAGGGGTGGCGCCCTGCGCGGCCGCTCGAGTGGAACATGCCTGGAGCCGGCCCTGTTCTGTTGTGAGTGTTGGGGTACGCTCCTGAATATTACAAATCCTTGGGTAATACCACTAAACTGGTTTTGCATCTAGAGAGTGAAAGACACCAGAGTGGTTTCTAAAGTGATTGGGGCACTATTTGGTTTTAAAGATACCTTGATGTGTGTACTCCCTCTACCTTTTGTGTGAGTGGGGTACGCCTTTGATTAAGTCCCTAAAACCCCATATTCTTACTCCCTGGTTGTTCAGGATATACTACACATTGTTTTGTTTGTTATCATATCTTTTCATATTGGGACACATGACCCGGACATACATTATGAGAAAAAGAACCTAGGACAACATTCAACACAAAGATACCTTGATGCGTTTACCACCCTCCCTCTTGCTGTGAGTGTTGGGGTACGCCTTCTAATTATTGTAAGCTGACTACTTTTGGGTAACATCACCTGACTGGTTTGCACTTCAGAGAATGAAAGACACCAGACGGGACTTTTAAAGGGATTAGGGCACTACTTGGTTAAAAGATACCTTGATGTGTATACTCCCTCTATCCTTTGTGTGAGTGGGGTATGCCCTTGAGCAGCTTCTAAAAATCTGTATTCTCACCTCGTTACTTGTTTAAGAACAAACTACACATTGTATTTCTTTTGTTATAATTTCTTCTGGGGTACCCATTCCGGATATATATCACCTGAAGAAGAATTGGAAATACGAGAAATTCTCTGCACCTCTCCTAAAAAGGGATGTATTAGCTTCTTTCCTATTAAGCGCACCGTATGTTATACAGGTCCAAAATTTGTGTTGTGTGAAATTGTGTTTTAAATGTGGTGACATTTATTATTTGGACCTGAACAAACTGAGCTGCTTTGCGCCACATTGACGCACTTCCCCCCAAAAAACTTATTTTTCTAGTTCTGGAGTGCTGGCTTTGCAAACTCACGCAAGGTACTCTCCACAAATGGGTGTATGTTCAATTCAGTTTCAGCCCAATAATGCCTACTTTACAGCGTACTCTCATAATAAGTTGAGTGAAATCAAATTCCAAGGTTTGAATTACAGCTCCAAAACTCTGTGCAATGCACTTCTTATAAAAGTATATTATTTTATTTTATGAAATGGCCCTGCTAGCACTTAAGCCCAGATTTATCATGTCTTGAGTGATAAATTGCATGGTGATAAAGTATCAGCCAACCAGCTCCTAACTGCCATGTTACAGGCTGTGTTTAAAAAATGATAGTTAGGAGCTGATTGGTTGGTACTTTAACACTGTGCAATTTATTACTCTCCAAGGCTTGAGAAATCTGGGCCTTAATTTGTTAGCAAATAATTTTGCCACATATTTGGGACTAGGAGAGCTTTATATAAGGCAAATATGCTACCTGTATATTCATGACCATGTTAAACCTCAGTTATAGTACAACTTTCCATATCAAAGACAATATGCAAAACTCAGAGGAAGCATATTACTTCACAGTGGAGGATGTAAAAACTGCCCCTGCCTACTTTTAAAATAATAGCAATGTTTGTTTTAAAATCCTAAATCTCATTCTGTCACAGCACGGAAAATTGGGAGTACACTGGGCTGCACAGTTCTCCAATTGCAGCCTGCTGCGCCGAGATATGAAAGCAGGATTAAGGAAACCATTGTTTTTATTAATTTAACAAGTTCCATTGAAAGATAAAATGCACACAGGAAAATTGCTGGACTCCGGACTGTAAACTGAGGAGATTACATAGGAATGTAAAACACTTTTCAAATAACATCGCAACCTTATGTTTTTCATATGGATGAGGAGAGATGACCTTTGAGATGAAATGAACAGGATGATAGAGTCACAAAGTTAACATGGATTTTTATATAAGTATTGATGTCAGATCAATTTGCTAACTGAGTTTTGTGAAGCACAACAGTACTATATAATTCCGGGTATTTGAATTGAATTAAATAGTAAAAATAAATATGTTGCAAGGGGATAGAAAAGTGTGGCTACAGAACGATACTTTCTGCCATTCACAGAGAAGAGTTGTCTAAAGATATAAGGGCTGATGAAAAGTGAAGGCAAGTTGGTTTTGCAGACATGCTGGACGGAATATAAATGTTTATCGTCAGCAGCCAGTAGATGGCAGTCAAAATGGAGCTATTTAATTGTAGCTCCGTTCGGGTGCGTTGGAGCGATGGAGCTGCATTTCAGCTCGCACCCCCTGGGGGAGCTTTACTCGGCTAAACCCGACCTCTTTGGGCGCTGATCGCGCCCAAAGAGGTCGGGAGCGATAACCCGAGATCGGGCACGATAATCAATTGAATACCACCCACTGCAGCAGCCTCCACACTAAGACTGGATTGTCCCTTTCTCCTATACACTGAACCATGATTGGTTTTATTTTTTGAAAACCAGTACAGGAGTAGAGCTACTGTTGTTGAACTGCCACAACACAAAGTGAATGTACAATGAGACAGAGAAAGAAGGGCCGACTGTTACTTTTACCATGCCGTTTCATTAAAAGACTGGAGAATTTGTGGACACCAGAAACAAAACATATTTTTTTTACAACTTGTGATTTTGGGGTGAAGATGATGGGGATACCACACACCCAGTAACACAACCCAGAAAATAATATAAATATACGCTGCAACACTTGTTTGCATTTTAAAAGAGCCAAAACAATTGGTCTTCTTTGGTAATAAGAATAATTAAGCACAGGGATGAATGCAAAACAAATAAACTCACAGACAGACTGGGGAGTATGACATTACATACACAGAAGGTGATAGGGTAACAAAATAAACACAAAGTGAACAGAGAAGCCCAAAGGCTAAGAAACTGGGTGTCTCCCTAGTATTAGGAATGCTCAGATGGAAAGAAGCGAGATGTAGTGATTTAATACGTAGAGAACCCGAAATGCTGTTGCTAAGGGCAACAGAAAAACCCTAAAGGGTTACCAACGGGTGTGGCAGTAAACTCCTTGGTCAGAGATGGAATAATAGACACAAGGAGAGTCTCCACAATCCTAGTCCTCACTTGCAGTGCAGTGGTTCAGCTTACTGCCACTAAACTGACACCTGAACACCTTGCACAGTGAAAAAGGATTTTGGCAGGCAAGTCTGAGAATACAGCCGCAAACTTGCTAGGTTCACAGAGTAGCAAAAGAACCCCAGCAGGTTAAACGACTGACTCCAGTCTTACTGCTAGGTCTGGATTGGCAGAGTGTAATACCAAATCCCAAGGCCTATTTGCAGTAAGCAACAAACAAATACAAAGTTTACACAGTACTAGCTAGCTTTCAGGAACTGACTAACCAACAAAGATTCAGCAGCATCTGCCTAACCTGAGAAGAGGGTTTATATAGCAGGTGCTGTCCACGCCCCACTCAGACCTCACAGACTGTGAGCACAAAAACCAGCACCGGATCCCCTGCCGTGCACAGAGCCTGTAACCACTGCACAGCAAAAGACCCGAACCGGAGTATCAGCTACGCTCAGGTTACTCCGCTAGCACTTGTCTCCCGGTTGCCATGACGACGTGGCAGCACAGAGCAGGAGACCCTAACACCACTACAAAGACTGGCCGCAATGTCAAATTTAGCTATGCAGAAAATATGGCTTTGGTGCGGGAGCTGATGAGGCATCATCGGCAGTTGTTTGGCCATGATGCTGCAAAGGTGTCGTCACGCAGGAAGAGTGTTCTGTGGGGGAAGGTCATTGCGGCTGTGAATAGTGAGGGTGTGGTGAGGCGGACCGAGGACAGGTGCCGTAAGCGTTTTTTACGACATAAAGCGCCGTGTCAAGGCGAAGATGGCCAAGGAGGCTAAATCGGCCCGCCAAACCGGGGATGGACACCCCTTCCGTGCATCTTACCGAGATTGGGAGGAGCCTGTGCGTGCACTCATTCCGCAAGAAGTGGTTGGTGCCACTCATGTCTGGGATTCGGATCGGCCAAGGCAGGATGGTGAGTTATTTATGTTTACTTATAAACAATTTAAGCATGTGTGCTTTGTCTTTAGTTGTCTGAAATGTCTTCTAGCTAATTGTGGCTGTCAGTTGGTTCATTCTTCTAATGTGTTGGTGATGATTGTACTTTTTTTTTTTTTATAAAAAAAAAATCTTACTGGTTGCCTTGGAGTATTTCTGGTGTTGTAAGTCAAAAGTAAATGTTTGTAGGTGTGTTTTCATGCTTTTAAATTTTAATTTTTGAAACAAAGGTTTTTTGTAAATACATTTCATATCATTTATGATTATTGTGTGTTGTTACGGGTTGCCCTTTGTGTGCTTGATGTGTTTTTGAATGCATATTTGGTTGTGATGTTTCCAATTTTTTCAAGATATTTTTGACTAGTGTTTTATTATTATTTTGCAAAATTGAGACCTTAGCGTGCAATATTGTGGTTGTGTCAAGCTACGACGTTTTGTTTTTAAGTAGTATAATTGTTTGCATTATGCGCCTTTGTGTATTGTATTTTTGGCACAATTTATGCAAATTTAAAGAATTCGCACCCAATGACGTCAGGCAGAAAAGCATAAGCATCGTTTAGTTTAATTCTCATCAGGTATCACATATGTTACAGTTTACATCACAATAAGGAATTTGGGGAAAAAAAACACCAAAATAGTCTGTTCATAAGGACATTCTTCATATTTCTACAGTACGCCAGAGAAGCAGCACAGCCAGGCCACAGCCAACACTGCCAAGAGATGCAGATGGTGGCAATGCCGGTAAGATTTAACTATATACACATATTCTGCAAACACATAGAAACACAAAATGTTAATGATTATCTTATCACACAGGTTCTTCTTCGGCAAATCCACCTACACTAAGGCGCCCATCACAGGGCTCGGTTAGTGTGGCAACGAGGCCACCCAAGAAACGCCGTCTTGAGGCTCCAGCACCAGCATCACCACCCCAATGCCACATCTCTGCAGTGTCGGCCGTGCCACCACTAGTTCTATTGGCCAGCCCCCAAAGTGAGGATCCACAATCCCCTCAGTTGTCTGGTGAGTAAACATAACAATTACGTGTAAATAAGTAAACAAACAGTGTTGTCGATTTATTAACCTGGAGAAGGCATAAGGATTTGAAAAAAAACTGATATGTGCAAGGTGATAAAGGCAGCAGTACAAAATAAACACAACTGTTAATGTACATATTGGATCTGTTTGCCTTGTGCCTTTCTCACCTTGCACATATCCCTGCTTTTTCACTTCCTTATGCCTTCTCCATGTTTAGACATCTGCCCCACTGTTAGTACATAGAAAATATAATTAAACTAATGACCAGTCATCCTTGCAATAATCAACAACAACAATCAGATGGTGTGAAGGTATTTTTAGATGGATAATTGTCAGATGTGATGTTGGCCATATCAACACATTTTTGACACAGAATTTTTGGAGTAAAAAAACAACATAAATGTTAAGTCTCATCCAATTGTTTTGCATGGCCAACAACACCACTTCTAAACATAGTGCACCGTAATACTTTTTCTACCATTGTTAATGTGTACATTGTAGGACAATATATTTGTTTATGTTTTTGCCAGACCACTGACTGCCTTGAACAATGTATGAGTGTGGTAAACACATTTATTGTATTGTGTGTGTTGTTCCAAAGGAAGGTACGTTCCCAATATGTAAATGTATTAATTTGTATTTGTTCGAGTTCTTCGTGGTTGCACATTAATTATGGCTCAGAGTCCAACAATTTATAAAAAAAACATCAACTGAGTAGTGAAGGATAGAAGCAACATATTTATACAAACAGATGAACAACATAGTCAAGTTTATGCCACAATCTATTGATCAATTAAAACATGAATATTAAGAAGAAATGCATGTTGACGTAAAGCTAGAGTAAGACCAATGCTAAAAAGTTACTAAATACTGGCTGTCTTCAACCCCATACAGAACCAGCCATCATGCCCGAGGATGCCCAGCAGGAAAGTGACCAGCAGGATACATACACTCTTCACCTGCAACCTATAGATGATACCCAGACAACCACGCCGCAGGACATACCCCAAACATCCCACAGGCCACAATTGAGCACAACAACAGCCCAGACACAAATGGACACTGAGTTTTGGAGCGGATGGGCCAAACAACAGGAACTGAACTATGCGTGCCTTAACCAACAAAGCCAATACCTGGCAAGTCTGCCCCATCATCTGCCTAGACTGGCTCGAAACTCTGGCAGACTTATCGTTCAAGTGGGAAGAATAGCCAATTCAATGGAACAGATGAGGGCAGACAACTGCCAAATGCAAGCAAATCTCGTACGCATCATGGATGAACAACAGCGCCAACAACAATCCCTAATTCAGGTCATCCAACACAACCAAATTATCAATGAAAACATGTCCCGAATAATAGCAAGCCACACTGCAGCTAATACGCAACTCACTGCCAGCCTCAATATACTCAGCCAAAGCCTTAATGTTTTGGCATCACACCAAGTCAGCTCTAGCTCGGGGACAACTACACCAAACCAGACCCCAGTTCAATCCCCAGTTAGACGCTCCAGTAGAACCAGGAGCAACGAGCCAGCACAATCCTCGGCACCCAGCACACAACAAAGAAAAAAATAATGTGGCCTGCAGCTAATTTTTTCACTATTATAATATTATGTTGAGTTGTTGTGGCAAAAATGCCTTTGTTGTAGGAAATAAATTGCTCACACGGAATATGTGTCTTGTTTAATTAGCTACAGAAACAACCTGTACATTAGTGTCTAGGACCAGATGTGTATTGTTAGAAATATATTGCCTGCCCCTAGGTGTCCTCAGCTCAACGTGTGGCTAATCTATGGCACCCAGAACATTGGCCATGGCCGCAAGATCAGATAAAGCTACCCTGACTGCATGCCACTGCGACTCCTGGGTAGGGAAGCAGAGAGAGGCATGTATGTAGCCATCCAAGACATCCAAAACCTGAGTGGACAATCCAAAATTAAAGGTGAGTGTCATGACCTGTAATCAATACAACACTGTGTTCTATTACATTACAGAAGCACGACTTAGACATAGACGTGTATGTATGTTTTAACTCACCTGAATTAAATATTTATAAAAGGTGGCCTGTGAGATACTAATTACATTGCCAGTCACAGGCTGGAAGCTGCCATTAGCCATAAAGTACAACACAGCCAGGAGTTTGAGCAGGCCTGAGACAGAGCGAGAGCGTGCTGTCTCAGGGTTTAGGTTCAGTTTGACAAGGTCATACAGACGGAAAATGTTATTTACATTCAGTCGGAGCATCTGTATAACATGGTCATCAGCAAATGTGTTATCGTTTAAACGCACAATACAAAAACAAGCCATGGCCAGCCTACGTGGAACATGTACAACCTGCTTACCCTGTAGTTTTTCCTGGCCTGGGTTTATTCTAGCCTCATGGAGCAGTGTCAGGTATCCCCCAGCAAACAAGACAGCAGTACTACACACAGTAGCAGCCATTTCAGATTGAGAGTGGTGAAAAATGTGTTGGGGCCCCTTTTAAAGGTCCAAAAAATCAGGTGTGACTAATGTAGAATTGGCAACACATGTAAACACGCTTCTCAATAGCAGGTCTATTTTTTTTTTAGTCTTTTTGTACGATTAGTATTTTTTCACGGACGCACATGCATTTTCACATTAGAGATTTCAAATCCGAATGTTTAGTAAATGACCGTGTTCCATACCTAAACAGCCGCGTTTGACCGATGGTGTATTCATTCGTATTTTTTTTATTGGACTTCCAAAAAAATACGAATGCCCTCATCACTGCCGTGATTTGAGTTTAGTAAATTCCCGAGATGACACTTTGAAGAAAAAACACCATCTCGGTCAAAATCGGGAGCTTAGTAAATTTCCCCCCAGGAGAGTGGGGCCTCCATCAAGAGGTCTTCACAGAAGTGACAAGTCATTGGGGAATTCCTCAAATAGACATGATGGCATCTCGTCTCAACAAGAAGCTTCAGAGATATTGTTCCAGGTCAAGGGACCCTCAAGCAATAGCAGTGGATGCACTGGTGAAACCATGGGTGTTTCAGTCGGTGTATGTATTCCCTCCACTTCCTCTCATTCCAAAGGTTCTAAAGATCATAAGAAGAACAAAGTTTCAAGCGATCCTCATTGTCCCAGACTGGCCAAGGAGGGCTTGGTATCCAGATCTTCAGGAATTACTCATAGGAGATCCCTGGCCTATTCCTCTACGCGAGGACCTGTTTCAGCAGGGGCCGTGCGTGTATCAAGACTTACCGCGGCTACATTTGACGGCATGGCGGTTGAACGCCAAATCCTAGCCCGAAAGGGTATTCCCAGTGAAGTCATTCCCACACTTATTCAGGCCAGGAAAGGAGTAACGTCTAAACATTACCACCATATTTGGAGAAAATATGTTTCTTGGTGTGAATCCAAGAAGGCTCCTACGGAGGAATTTCAGCTAGGACGTTTTCTCCATTTTCTACAAACAGGTGTGGGTGCGGGCCTAAAGTTGGGCTCAATTAAGGTACAGATTTCAGCCTTATCGTTTTTTTTTTTTTTTTTAAACAATTGGCCTCCCTTCCAGAAGTTCCAACCTCTATTTGTGCCCCCAGTGGCACCATGGGATATTAACGTGGTGTTGCAGTTCCTTCAATCACATTGGTTTGAACCTTTACAAAAGGTGGGGTTGAAATTCTTCACTTGGAAAGTGGTCATTCTGTTGGCCTTGGCATCCGCAAGGCGGGTGTCTGAGTTAGTGGCCTTGTCTCACAAGAGCCCTTATTTGATCTTCCATGAAGATAGAGCAGAGTTGAGGACTCGTCAGCAATTTCTGCCGAAGGTGGTTTCATCTTTCCACATGAACCAACCTATTGTGGTGCCAGTGGCTACTGACGCCTTAATTGAGTCAAAGTCTCTGGATGTGGTCAGAGCTTTGAAAATTTATGTCGCCAGAACGGCTCAGGTTAGGAAAACGGAAACTCTGTTTGTCCTGTATGCTTCCAACAAGATTGGGTGTCCTGCTTCCAAGCAGACTATTGCACGCTGGATCTGTAATACGATTCAGCATGCTCATTCCACGGCTGGATTGCCGTTACCGAAATCGGTGAAGGCCCATTCTACAAGAAAGGTGGGCTCGTCCTGGGTGGCTGCCCGGGGGGTCTCGGCATTGCAACTTTGCCGACCAGCTACTTGGTCGGGTTCAAACACTTTTGCAAAGTTTTACAAGTTTGATACCCTGGCCGATGATGACCTCAAGTTTGGTCAATCGGTGCTGCAGAGTCATCTGCACTCTCCCGCCCGTTCTAGAGCTTTGGTATAACCCCATGGTTCTAATGGTGACCCCAGCATCCTCTAGGACGTATGAGAAAAGGGGATTTTAATACCTACGGGTAAATCCTTTTCTCTTAGTCCGTAGAGGATGCTGGGCACCCGTCCCAGTGCGTACTGTATCTGCAGTTATTAGTTGTGGTTATACACATGTTGTGTTACGTTTATAGTCAGCCTGTTGCTGAAATTGTTCATGCCGTTGGCTTGTGTTCTGTTGAATGCCACGTTGTGCGGTATGCTTGAGGTGGGAGCTGGTATGAATCTCACCTTAGTTTAACAATAAATCCTTTCCTCGAAATGTCCATCTCCCTGGGCACAGTTCCTATAACTGGAGTCTGAAGGAGGGGCATAGAGGGAGGAGCCAGGTCGCACCCTTTGAAAATCTTAAAGTGCCCATGTCTCCTGCGGATCCCGTCTATACCTCATGGTTCTAATGGTGACCCCAGCATCCTCTACGGACTAAGAGAAAAGGATTTACCGGTAGGTATAAAAATCCCCTTTCTTTTTAAATCGGATTGACTTTGTTGAAAATGGGACTAAAACCTGTCAGATTTGGACGCAAATCTGACAAAACACGTGGATCAATGGCTAATCGGCCTACGTACGTGTTTTCCGGAAAGTCGGAATCGCCAACTAGTCAGAGAAATGCCAGCCCCATTGAATAGGTTGAATTATGATTTGACCTAAAAAAAGGCGGAAACTGCCGTCTTTCCGACTAGACGGCAGTTCCGACTTCAATTTAATACTGCCCATAGGTGGTACATAACAGGAAGTTACCTGGTGTAACACAACCCAGCTAATATAATATGATATACGCTGCATCACTTGTTTCAATTTTAAAAGAGCAGGAACAATTGGTCTGCTTTAATAATAAGAATTATTTTGTAGTACAGAGAGACAGGTGGTATGTGTTTCAGGCAGGCACCCAGCAGTAACACAACCCAGCTAATATAATATACGTAGGCAGAGCCATAACTACTTGTATGCCAGGTGTGCCTGGCACACAGCGCAGTCGCCCTGAGGGCGCAACTGCCAGCATTCCATGTCAGCGGCTTGTAATGAGTCAAATTAACTCACTACAAGCCACCTGTGCTGTGTGCGCCGGAGTAGGAGAGGAGCAGCTCCGGGGCAGGGGAGGAGGAGGAGGGAGGAAGATTCCGGAGCCACAGCAGCGCTATGTAATTGGTAGCGGTGCCGCTGCAGTTGTCCCTCTCTCCGCATTGGCTGGCCGGCGCTGCTGTGAATGCTGGGATGTGCTCCCCTCATCCCAGCATTCACAGCGTCATCGGCCAGCCAATGTGAAAGGAGAGGCACAGCTGCATGCGGCGCCGCCAGCAATTACACTGCGCTGCTGCGGCTCCCAAGTCCCCCTCCCTCCTCCTCCTTCTCCCCTGCCTCCGGAGCTGCCAGCACCGAGGAGCCTGACTGCCTGAGCCAGCTGAGAAATGGTAAGCATCAACTATTCTGTCTGTCTATCTGCCGTAATGTGTAAAAAGGGGTACGCTGTCTGCCGTACTGTGTAAAAAGGGGACACTGTCTGCCGTAATGTGTAAAAAGGGGGATGCTGTCTGCCGTTATGTGTAAAAAGTGGGACGCTGTCTGCCGTAATGTGTTAAAAGGGGAAGCTGTCTGCCGTAATGTGTAAAAAGGGGGACTGGCTGCTGTAATGTGTAAAAAGGGGAACTGTCTGCCGTAATGTGTAAACAGGGGAATCTGTCTGCCGTAATGTGTAAAAGGGGCTCTACCTGGTGCAGTGGAACCACTGTGCGGCGTAATTTGAATAATGGAGACTACTGTGCACCGTAATATGAATTGGTATTATTTTGTGGCCACACCCCTTCCCCATGAAGCCAAACCTCTACATTTTTTGCGTGCGCCTGTGGTGTGCACTGCCCCTATTTTACCTAAGGGGGGTGCCAATGCCGTTTCTTGCACACAGCGCTAAAATGTCTAGTTACGGCACTGGTACCAAGCACTGCTCATCAGAATAATTATAATAATCCCTAGCTGAATACCTGGCATTTCCTGGGTTTAAATCTTCAAGCTATTAAGGGGCAGATTTATTAAGCCTGGTGAAGTGATAAAGTGGAAGATGAGAAAGTACCAGCCAATCAGCTCCTAACTATCAAGTTACAGGCTGGGTTTAATGACAGGAGCTGACTGGCTTATGCATTATCACCTTCCACTTTATCACTTTACTAGGCTTAAATCTGCCCCTCAGTTATCAGTTATCAATGCATCACTATACTTACTCTGTGGCTTCATACCAATTCCTCTACTACATAATACCTAATCCTATGTAACTAGTAGCGGCAGATACGGCAGTAACTGCCTGGAGGTGAGATTAGACAGGGCCATGGGCCAGCTGACATCACAATGGTCCTGATGACATGACAGTGGGGTCAGGGGCCAGCTAACATCCCATGCATGTGATAGATGACCATATAATCCTATGCAAGTAGAACACAATTTTGCAAACTAACACACAAATTTGATGAAAAGAGTAGAAAAATGGAGGAAAAAGTGTGCAGTATGAGAATTGCACTATATGGCACAAATTGGATAACTGTACGTGGACAAATGGGATATGTGATATGGGTGGGTACAATGGGGCCAGGGCTGGCAGAGGTAGGAGGAGGAGGAGGCAGAGCCAGCCCTAGGCATAGGCAAACTAGGCAAATGCCTAGGACATTTGGAATGCCTAGGGGTACAAGCAGAGCTGGCCCTAACCAATATGATGCCCTAGGCGAGATTTTGTCTGGTGCCCCCTAGCACCGCCGCTAGTTCTGCAGGAGATGCCTGGCATGAGTCAGCTAGTAGCTCTGCTAACATCGGGAGCCTTTTGTTTATGACAATGCATAATTTGCATTGCTATGTGGCTGGGACGCAGAAGCAGCTTCTGCTGATTAAAATGATATGCAGCATGTCTATATTCTGTGTGCGACTGCGGCTGTATCTGCATACGAAATGCTACATTACATTGATTTCCAGGAATACACTGCAATGTAGCATTTCGTATGCAGATACAGCCGCAGTCACACACAGAATATAGGCATGCCGCATATCATTTTAATCAGCAGAAGCTGCTGGTGCCCCTAAGCATACCAAATGCCCTAGGCATTTGCCCAGTTTGCCTATGCCTAAGGCCGACTCTGGGTACAAGCAGATTCTACTGATTAAAATGATATGCAGCATGTCTATATTCTGCATGTGACTGCGGCTGTATCTGTATACGAAATGCTACGTTACAGTGTATTCCTGGAAATCACTGTAACGTAGCATTTTGTATGCAGATACAGTCACAGTTGCACACAGAATATAGGCATGCTAATATAGGCAATGAAAATAAGACGCATTTTATTAATTAAAAAGTGCCCAGCGTTAGCGGAGCTGGACGGGAGCTGCATGGCATATTGAGGCAAGATGTATGAGGACACATCTGTATCCAAGCAGTGGCAGAGGTCACAGTGTTAGCGGCTGTGTGAGTGCTGTGTGTGGGTGGGTTGCAATAGTGTTCGGCATATGTGTAAGTAGCATTATGTGTAAGAGGCATTATATGTGTCGTGTATAATTAAATTAATAATGTGTGACATGTGTAAGGGACATTATGTGTATAAGAGCATTAGTAAAGATTGACATAATGTATAAGGTTTATTATGTTTATAAGGACATTAATAATGTGTGTCATATGTGTAAGGGGCATTACTGTGTGGTATTATGTGTATAAATGCTTTGCTAATGTGTGGCATTATGTGTATAAGGTGCTCTACTGTGTGGCGGAATGTATAGAAAAGGCACTACTGTGTGGTCTAATGTGAATAAAGAGGAATATGGTGTGGTGTAATATAAATAAGGATCAATTCAGTGTAATGTAATGTGAATGAAGAGCACTACTGTGATTAGGAATGTATGTAAGGTAAAGTGGTACTACTATGCGATGTAACGTGAATAAGGGATACTATAACATGATATAATGTGAATAAAGTTGCACTGCTGTGTGTCGTAATTTGAATTGAGTTTACTATTGTGTGGCCATGCCCCTTCCCAAAAGAACATGCCCCCTTTTGGGCTGTGCACCAAATGTGCGCACTGTTTCTATTCAAAATATAGGAGTAGCAGCACCAAAATGAGGACTGCTATGACTGAGGGGTGATGGTGATTGGAAAGGGGTGCTGGGTCAGAGGTGGAACTAGTAGCGGTGCTAGGGGACAACAGCCAAAATCTTGCCTAGGGCATCATATTGATTAGGGCCGGCTCAGGGAGGAGGGGTGGTGAGCTAGAAGTGAGTATTAGGGGCATATGTTCAGGCTGGGAGGCTGGCTGACAGGCTAATGGAGCGATGGAGATTATTCCAGAGGTAAAGAGGGGCCTGGGTGACATCCTAAGCTCACACATACACAATAGACTAGTACACAACATAACGATCAAACACTAAATAAATAGTAATCTCTCATCTGAATTTCTGAAATAAATCCTTTACATTAGATGCGCATTGCCCCCAGAAACATAAAAGGGTTCTGCACCTAATTGTGTTTCACCTATACAGGAAGGATCCCTCTCCAACATAGCCCATTTCATACCTAGAGAGTAGCCACTATCCAGTGCTGATTGCCACCTCTGATAGATTTTCTGGGTCACCTCAGCTGTACCGCCCCCTCCCATCCTGTTATTCTTGCCTCCTATTCCTGGTTCTATTCTGTCCAGTCGCTGCGGCACGCAGCTGCAAATGTGATGATCAATCAGGCTCTAATTTTATAGTAATAGATATAATAGAGATGAATGGAAAGTCCCAGGTCAGACATGCTCAGTAGATGTCGGAACTCTCAGGGAATGAGATCACCAACACTGGTAGGAGGAGTCAGAATACAGACCAACTGTCAATCACTGTAATGTACAGTAGCTGTTACTTAGCAACAGTCGTTGGTTACTCCCTTCGTTAACAGCAATCTACAGAGAAAGTGGTAAGATGGGGGACATTCCAGGAGTAATGTCTGTGATGACGTACAATGAGTGTGACCCCAATTGTTTGGACTCGCAATCATATTTCTATGCATTTTTGCATAGTCACGACTAGATTGCTTAGAAATTAAGCGCGGATCTCTCCGTGTGTAGGGTGCCGGCGACAGCGATGCGCGGTCCCGTGTGGCGCTGTCGCCAGCTCTAGATTTGGCATGCATGCTTGCCACATCTAGTGAGATCGCTCATTTCACCGCTGGGTGAAATTAGCGTCCCCCCTTCCTTGCTCAGCACACATCAAGCAGTGTGCTGAGCGGTCTGTGCTAGATCGCTCAGTACACATCTCACCTGTGTGTACGGGGCTTAACTGTAAACATATTAAAAATAAGTAGCAGCTCTTCCAACACACCCATGAGGTGTGTTGGAAGTGTCGTTTTTATTTTTGGGGTTACGCCAGTAGCCCTAATCCCCATATATGTATTTTTGTGTTTTTATTTTTGTGTATTTTTTGTTTTGTTTATGCAGATTTGTGTTTTGTACATTTATGTATATGTTTTTTGTTTTGTTTTTCAAGAAGTTTATTTTTGTGTTATTTCTTTATTTTTGTGTATTTTTTGTTTTGTATTTGCAGGAGTATTTTTTTGTTTTTTCTTCATTTTTATGTTTTTTTTTTTATTTTCGCTTTTTGCCGATGTGTCAAGAAGTATATTTTTGTGTTTTTTCTTAATTTTTGTGTATTTTTTTGGTTTTTTATTTGCAGATGTGTATTTGTTTTTTCTTAATTTTTGTGTTTTTTATTTTTTTTCTTGCAGATGTGTTTACTTGATACAAGACACCTATCACATAAAACAAAACAACTTTAACCAAAAACTAGCTTTGGATGGCCTGGCCTTCTGGACCAGGCTAGGGCCTGCCGGCTGGGCAGGGTTGGTGCCTGCCGGCTGGCCAGAGCTAGTGCCCGCCGGCTGGTCCGGGATTGGGCCCGCTTTCTGGGCTGGACTTTTGACTGCCGGCTGGGCTGGGTTTGGGCCCACCTTCTGGGCTGGTCTTGGGCCCACCTTCTGGGCTGGTCTTGGGCCTGCCTTCTGGGTCGGACCTGGGTCTGCCTTCTGGGCCGAGCTTGGGCCCACCTTCTTGGCTGGACTTGTGTCCACCTTCTTGGCAGGGCTTGGGCCCACCTTCTTGGCCGGGCTTGGGCCCGCCTTCCTGACCGGACTTGGGCCGACCTTCCAGGGTGGTCTGGGGACCCGGCGGCTTGGCCTGGTTGGGTGCCGGTGACTTGGCCCGGTTGGGTGCCGGAGACTTGGCCTGGTTGGGGGCTGGTGACTTGGCCTGGCTGGGTGCCAGAGACAAGGCTCGGCTGGGGGCCGATGGCTGGTCCCGCCTAGGGCCCGTCAGCTTAGGGCTCCGTGGCTTGGCAGGTTGAGGGCCCGCCAGCTTGCTTGGATGAGGGCCTGCCAACTTGGCAGGCTGCCTCATCGCTATCTCAGCTCTGCGCTGCACCACTGGGTGCGACGCTATGTACCAGTTTGGTATCTTGCCTACCCCTGCTGTTGGCATCCTCTCAGTAGGAGCACTCAAGAGATATGGCAGAAAACTGCCTGGGTGGTGATATTTATAGCCTCAGGGCCATGTGATAGATTACCATATATGGGCATGAGATGAATGGTAAGTCCTGGGGCATGTCTGAGCATGTTGAGAGCTCAGATAGGCATGTCTGGGCATGTTGAGAACACTGATGGGCATGTCTAAAGGTATGATGGGCATATAACTGGCATGTTGGGAGCACTGATGGGCATGTTGGGAGCTCTGATGGTCATGTCTGAAGGTCTGAGGGGCATGTTGGGAGCACTGATGGTCATTTCTAAAGGTCTGAGGGGCATGGTGGGAGCACTGATGGGCATGTCTAAAGGTCTGAGGGGCATGTTGGGACCATAGATGAGCATATATGGGCATGGTCACATGCCCATGTGATAGATGACCATATATGATCATAGGCTAACCGAGGGCCCTCAGACATCAGGCACCAGCTTCCTGCCCATATATAGGCCTAATTTTTTTAAACGACAGGGGCGTGCAGGAGATGCTGTCGGTGGCCCAAAAAATTGCGTGCCACTTTCGACATTCAGCCACCGCGTGCCGAAGACTGGAGCGCCAGCAAACACTCCTGAACATGCCCTGCCATCAGCTGAAGCAAGAGGTGGTAACGAGGTGGAATTCAACCCTCTATATGCTTCAGAGGATGGAGGAGCAGCAAAAGGCCATTCAAGCCTATACATCTGACTACGATATAGGCAAAGGAGGCGGAATGCACCTGACTCAAGCGCAGTGGAGAATGATTTCAACGTTGTGCAAGGTTCTGCAACCCTTTGAACTTGCCACAAGTCAGTTCAGACACTGCCAGCCTGAGTCAGGTCATTCCCCTCATCAGGCTTTTGCAGAAGCAGCTGGAGAGATTGAAGGAGGAGCTAAAATGGAGCGATTCCGCTAGGCATGTGGGACTTGTCGATGGAGCCCTTCATTCGCTTAACCAGGATTCACGGGTGGTCAATCTGTTGAAATCAGAGCACTACATTTTGGCCACCGTGCTCGATCCTAGGTTTAAAGCCTACGTTGTATCTCTCTTTCCGGCAGACACAAGTCTGCAGACGTTCAAAGACCTGCTGGTGAGACAATTGTCAAGTCAAGCGGAACGCGACCCGTCAACAGCTCCTCCTTCATTTTCTACCGCAACTGGAGCTGCCAGGAAAAGGATAAAATTTCCAAACCCACCCGCTGGCGGTGATGCAGGGCATGCAGGAGCAAGTGCTGACATCTGGTCCGGACTGAAGGACCTGCCAACGATTACTGACATGTCGTCTCCTGTCACTGCATATGATTCTGTCACCATTGAAAGAATGGTGGAGGATTATATGAGTGACAGCATCCAAGTAGGCATGTCAGACAGTCCGTACGTATACTGGCAGGAAAAAGAGGCAATTTGGAGGCCCTTGCACAAACTGACTTTATTTTACCTAAGTTGCCCCCCCCCCCCTCCAGTGTGTACGCCGAAAGAGTGTCAGTGATCGGCGTAGGAGGTTACTTCCAGAAAATGTGGAGAAGATGATGTTCATCAACCTGAATTATAAATTCCTCCATGGAGACATTCACCAGCAATTGCCTCCAGAAAGTACACAGGGACCTGTGATGGTGGATTACAGTGGGGACGAATTAATACTCTGTGAGGAGGATGTGCACAGTGAAAGGGGTGAAGAATCGGTGGATGAGGATGAGGTGGACATCTTGCCTCAGTAGAGCCAGTTTGTGCAAGGAGAGATTGATTGCTTCTTTTTTGGTGGGGGCCCAAACCAACCAGTCATTTCAGCCACAGTCGTGTGGCAGACCCTGTCGCTGAAATTATGGGTTTGTTAAAGTGTGCATGTCCTGTTTATATAACATAAGGGTGGGTGGGATGTCCCAAGGACAATTCCATCTTGCACCTCTTTTTTTATTTATCTTTGCATCATGTGCTGTTTGGGGACAATTTTTTTAAGTGCCATCCTGTCTGACACTGCAGTGCCACTCCTAGATGGGTCAGGTGTTTGTGCCGCCCACTTGGGTCGCTTAGCTTAGTCATCCAGCGACCTCGGTGCAAATTTTAGGACTAAAAATAATATTGTGAGGTGTGAGGTGTTCAGAATAGACTGGAAATGAGTGGAAATTATGGTTATTGAGGTTAATAATACTATAGGATCAAAATTACCCCCAAATGCTATGATTTTAGCTGTTTTTGAGGTTTTTTTAAAAAATCACCTGAATCCAAAACACATCCGAATCCAAAACCCCGAAAGGGTGGTTTTGCTAAAACGCGTCCGAATCCAAAACACGACCGTGGACCCGAATCCAAAACCAAAACACAAAACACGAAAAATGCCTGCTGCACATCTCTAGTCTCAAGGCACAAGTCTGGGGAAGGGTACAGAAAAATATCTGCTGCTTTGAAGGTCCCAATGAGCACTGTGGCCTCCATCCGTAAATGGAAGAAGTTCGGAACCATCAGGACTCTTCCTAGAGCTGGCCGGGCATCTAAACTGAGCGATCGAGGGAGAAAGGCGCTAGTCAGTGAGGTGACCAAGAACCCCATGGTCACTCTGTCAGAGCTACAGTATTCCTATGTGGAGAGAGGAAAATCTTCCAGAAGGACAACCATCTCTGCAGCAATCCACCAATCAGGCCTGTATGGAAGCCACTCCTTTGTAAAAATCACATGGCAGCCCACCTGGAGTTTGCCAAAATGCACCTGAAGGAGTCTCAGACCATGAGAAACAAAGTTTCCTGGTCTGATAAGACAAAGATTGAACTCTTTGACGTGAATGCCAGGCGCCATGTTTGGAGGAAACCAGGCACCGCTCATCGCCAGGCCAATACCATCCCTACAGTGAAGCATGGTGGTGGCAGCATCATGCTGTGGGGATGTTTTCCAACGACAGGAACTGGGAGACTAGTCAGGAAAGAGGGAAAGATGAATGCAGCAATGTACAGAGACATCCTGGATAAAAAATTGCTCCAGAGTGCTCTTGACCTCAGACTGGGTCGACTGTTCATCTTTCAGCAGGACAATGACCCTAAGCACACACCCAAGATATCAAAGGAGTGACTTCAGGACAACTCTGTGTATGTCCTTGAATGGCCCAGCCAGAGCCCAGACTTCAATCCGATTAAACATCTCTGTAGAGATCTGAAAATGGTTGTGCACCGATGCTTCCCATTCGACCTGATGGAGCTTGAGAGGTGCTGCAAAGATGAATGGGCAAAACTGCCAAATGATAGGTGTGCAAAGCTTGTGGCATCATATTAAAAAATACTTGAGGCTGTAATTGCTGCCAAAGGTGCATCAACAAATTATTGAACATAGGCTGTGAATACTTATGTACATGTGATTTCTTAGTTTTTTATTTTTAAGAAATTTGTAAAAATCGCAAAAAAACTTTTTTCATGTTGTCATTATGGGCCATTGTGTGTAGATTTTTGAGGGAAAAAATGAATTTATTCCATTTTGGAATAAGGCCATAACATAACAAAATGTGGAAAAAGTGAAGCACGGTGAATACTTTCCAAATGCACTGTACTATTGACAAAAGAACATAAATATGATAAGCGTTATCAGTCAGAAGATAGAATTCTTAGAATTTCTCTCTTATCCAAGGTACCTTGCAAATCCTACCAATGATCTGTAATGACATCATCATCAAATACATTTCAAAGAGGCTAATTTATTAACACTCACAAATGTCCTCCATTGACTTTAAAATATATTCCAATAATAGTCCCTCTTAGTAAGACAGTAAAATGATAGCAATTCCGGGTTAGTTAATTACTTACTTGCCTACTCTGTATGAATGTGTAAGTATAGTCTGGTGGAGGAGGATCTGAAGGATCCCTTTCCAAGAAGAATAATTTGGAAAATGTAGTTTATCGGTAACAAAGGCTATCTAAACCATCTAAAGTTACTAGCGCCAAAGACTGAAGAGCTAAGATTTTCAGAGCTACAGTAGGTAAATTGGGGATTTTCGCAGTCCCTATACAAAGTTATGGGGACTGCTTTTGCAATCAGTATCTATGGTTGTATCCTGTGGATTAATATTGCAAAAATATAATAATAAATAGGCCCAAAAGTCTTGTATCTGTGCTGTATAGGCTGCCTTGAACTGCACTATGGAGATTACTACTGCAGATCCTTTGGTACTGGGGGGAAGATGTATTAACCTGGAGAAGGCATAAGGAAGTGATAAACCAGTGATATGTGCAAGGTGATAAAGGCAGCAGCCAATCAGATCCTAACTGTTAATTTACATATTGGAGCTGATTGGCTGGTGCCTTTATCACCTTGCACATATCACGGGTTTATCACTTCCTTATGCCATCTCCAGGTTAATACATCTGCCCCTGAGTTACTTGCTCCTCTGAGCTTACTATAGGGGAGATGTACTGTATGAAGCCTTCTAATAAGTAGAGATGTGCCCCGGCAATGTGTTTTGGTTTTGCTACTAATTCGTTGTCAGGTTTTGGTTTTGTCAAAACAGCCTTTACATGTTTTTGATTTGGTTTTGGATCTGTATGTTTATTTGTTTTACAAAAATTGATCAAAACATCTAAAATCACGTAATTTGGGACTTTTTTGTTCCTACAGTATATTATTAACCTCAATAACATTAATTTGCAGTCATTTCCAGTCAATTTTGGCCACCTCACAACTCATAATAATGTTTTCATCATTATTGGACAAAGGCAGTTTATAGCACATCTATGAAACACTGCCACACAGCAGTGGCAGAAAAGAAAACTAACTTTGGCCTCACAAATCCAGCAGATGCCTTCACAAACATTGTCAGGATTTGGGTAAAAAAAAAATCCCACACCCAAGACATGGCTTTTTTGGTCTTATGCCCAGGCATTGCAATGGCTTTCTTGTTATCATGGGAAAGAACTGCTGCCACTGGTGGCTGACTTACACAAACAACATCATCAACATCCTTATCCACATCACTGGCATTGCAAATCCTCCCAATGATATGTAATGAATGAAATCACGTCTTTACTTGTACTGCTCATCCCCATATTTGCAGATCGTGCAGAAAATGCCAGAAATGGTGGAAGGAGGCAAAGGTAGCTTTTCTATTTTCTACGAGTACAGTGTGAGGAATGTCAGACTCACACATACAGTAGGACACCCCTAGACTCTCCTCAGGAATTTGTGTGTACACAGTTTGTTCTTCAGTCAGACCATAAAACAGTCTCTCTCTTTATATGGATTGAATGCCTGACATCCACCTCCGGTATGAAATGACACCCGAATCACCGCAGATGGAACTTATATCGAATCTAAAACATGAAAGATCCAACGCCGGGAGGATGACATTTTGCCTTATTTTGGAATCTGAGCAAGGGGGGAAAACCCAAGTCCGCACCTGGATTCCCTTGGATCACGGAAGTTCAGATGGGATCAGTTTTATGAAAACCGAGCCTGCACTTCTCTACTAAAAAGTGGAGAATTGGATACTTGGAGAAGTTACCCATAGCAGCCAATAAGCTTTAAAGTAGCATTTATCAAGTAAATTCTGTAAAAGCGTAGAAGCTGATTAGTTGCCGTGGGCAACTTATCCATTTGTCCACATCTGTACTCTTTAGAATGCTTGATACATCTCCCCTGTCCCCCCTCAGGATTTCTGTAGGCGATACTGTAGAACAGGGGTGGCCAACCAGTCAGAGACAAAGAGACAAAAAATCTTGTTAGGTACGTCAAAGAGCCGACATCAAGCCGAAGGCACGTGTGCCTGCTAGGCCACACCCCATGGTATAATATACAATGAAAATGCCAGATCCACATAAAATACATTTTAAAGCCAGAATCAACATAAAATACATTGAAAAAGACACTTCCACATAAAATAATGTAAAAATCCAGATCCACATAAAATATATTGAAAAAGCCATATTCACATAATACACTTCAGCTCCTCCATGTGTCACTCCAGCCAGCTCCCCCATGTGTCAATGTGTCACTCCAGCCAGCACCCTCCTGTGTCACTCCAGTCAGCTCCCCATTGTGTCTCTCCTGCCAGGATTCTCCTTTGTCACTACAGCCAGCTCCCCACTGTGTCACTCCTGCCAGCACCCTCCTGTATCACTCCAGTCAGCACCCCCATTATGTCTCTCCTGCCAGGGTCCTTCTGTGTCACTCCAGCCAGCTCCCCCTTGTGTCACTTCAGCCCACCCTCATATGTCACTACAGCCCAGTATCTGGCTCCCCAGTTTTCAGTCGCCGTAGTGCTGCTGTGTGTCTGGTTGGAGTGAACCAGTTTCCAGGATCTGTTGTGGTCACATGACTGAGTGTTGGGAGCCACATTTGAATAAAGAAAGAGCCGCATGCGGCTCAAGAGCCACAGGTTGGCCACGGCTGTTGTAGAAGAACAAATTCTGCAGAAGTTTCTATGTTGTGCAATATATAATTAGGAATGGACTTTATATCGATTTGATATGCTACTGATGTTGAAGGACTTTCTTGTAGCGGACAGTCGCACTGATCACATAAGTATGCAAATCTGATTTATTTTGCAGCTGAATGATTATCATCAGACTGCGCACGCATATGTGCCACAATGGCGGCAGGGCTAGTTCTAGACCTTTCGGCACCCAGGGCGAAAGTTTCCTTTGGTGACCCCCCCCCGACAGGCAAACAGGGTCAGTGTGCGTGGTTGGCGTGCGGGGGGAAATAGGGGCGTGGCTTCATTGGGAAGGGGTGTGGCCAGTTATGCCCCTGTAACTGTGCCCCCTTTAGTTGTGCCCCCTGTAGCTGTGCCCCCAGATTTGCCCCCAGTAGAGTTGTGCCCCTGTAGTTGTGCCTCCTGTAGCTGTACCCCCAGTAAAGTTGTGCCCCCTTTTGTTGTGCCCCCTGTAGCTGTGCCCCCAGTAGATTTGCCCCAGTACAGTTGTGCTCCTGTAATTGTGCCCCCTGTAGAGTTTTGCCCCCTGTAGAGTTTTGCCCCCTGTAGCTGTGCTCCCAGTAGTGCCCCCTGTAGCTGTGCCCCAGCAGAGTTGTGCCCCCAGTAGAGTTGTGCCCCCTGTAGAGCTGTGACCCCAGTAGAGTTATGCCCCCTGTAGTTTTGCCCCCTGTAGATTTGCCCCTGTAGTTTTGCCCCTACTAGCGCCGCTTACAAAAATAATAATAAAAAAAATACTCACCAGCCCCACTCCTGCTTCCCGACTGCTGCTGCGGTCTCTGGCCACGCGCTCCTGAGATCTATGGGAGAGACGTCATGACGTCTCTCCCATAGCTCCACACAGACACTAGAAGTCAACTACGACCTCTAGCGTCTGCGGCCGCTCTCACAATGACATTTGCAAATTTCCGCACAGCTGCAGAGTACAAATTCACAGCTGAGAATGCATTTGCATACATATCCGAATTAGTGATGTGCACCGGACATTTTTTGGGTTTTGTGTTTTGGTTTTGGATTCGTTTCCGCGGCTGTGTTTTGGATTCGGACGCGTTTTGGCAAAACCTCCCTGAAATTTTTTTGTCGGATTCGGGTGTGTTTTGGATTCAGTTTTTTTTTACAAAAAACCCTCAAAAACAGCTTAAATCATAGAATTTGGGGGTCATTTTGATCCCATAGTATTATTAACCTCAATAACCATAATTTCCACTCATTTTCAGTTTATTCTGAACACCTCACACCTCACAATATTATTTTTAGTCCTAAAATTTGCACCGAGGTCGCTGGATGGCTAAGCTAAGCGACCCAAGTGGCCGACACAAACACCTGGCCCATCTAGGAGTGGCACTGCAGTGTCAGGCAGGATGGCACTTCAAACAAATTGTCCCCAAACAGCACATGATGCAAAGAAAAAAAGAGGTGCACCAAGGTCTCTGGATGGCTAAGCTAAGCGACCCAAGTGGCCGACACAAACACCTGGCCCATCTAGGAGTGGCACTGCAGTGTCAGGCAGGATGGCACTTCAAAAAAATAGTCCCCAAACAGCACATGATGCAAAGAAAAAAAGAGGCGCACCAAGGTCGCTGTGTGACTAAGCTAAGCGACACAAGTGGCCGACACAAACACCTGGCCCATCTAGGAGTGGCACTGCAGTGTCAGGCAGGATGGCACTTCAAAAAAATTGTCCCCAAACGGCACATGATTCAAAGAAAAAAAGAGGTGCACCAAGGTCGCTGTGTGACTAAGCTAAGCGACACAAGTGGCCGACACAAACACCTGGCCCATCTAGGAGTGGCACTGCAGTGTCAGACAGGATGGCACTTCAAAAAAATTGTCCCCAAACAGCACATGATGCAAAGAAAAATGAAAGAAAAAAGAGGTGCAAGATGGAATTGTCCTTGGGCCCTCCCACCCACCCTTATGTTGTATAAACAGGACATGCACACTTTAACGAACCCATCATTTCAGCGACAGGGTCTGCCACACGACTGTGACTGAAATGACTGGTTGGTTTGGGCCCCCACCAAAAAAAAAGCAATCAATCTCTCCTTGCACAAACTGGCTCTACAGAGGCAAGATGTCCACCTCATCATCATCCTCCGATTCCTCACCCCTTTCACTGTGTACATCCCCCTCCTCACAGATTATTAATTCGTCCCCACTGGAATCCACCATCTCAGGTCCCTGTTTACTTTCTGTAGGCAATTGCTGCTGGTGAATGTCTCCACTGTAGGAATTGATTATAATTCATTTTGATGAACATCATCTTCTCCACATTTTCTGGAAGTAACCTTGTACGCCGATTGCTGACAAGGTGAGCAGCTGCACTAAACACTCTTTCGGAGTACACACTGGAGGGAGGGCAAGTTAGGTAGAATAAAGCCAGTTTGTGCAAGGGCCTCCAAATTGCCACTTTTTCCTGCCAGTATACATACGGACTGTCTGACGTGCCTACTTGGATGCGGTCACTTATATAATCCTCCACCATTCTTTCAATGGTGAGAGAATCATATGCAGTGACAGTAGACGACATGTCAGTAATCGTTGGCAGGTCCTTCAGTCCGGACCAGATGTCAGCACTCGCTCCAGACTGCCCTGCATCACCGCCAGCGGGTGGGCTGGGAATTCTTAGCCTTTTCCTCGCACCCCCAGTTGCGGGAGAATGTGAAGGAGGAGATGTTGACGGGTAACGTTCCGCTTGACTTGACAATTTTCTCACCAGCAGGTCTTTGAACCTCTGCAAACTTGTGTCTGCCGGAAAGAGAGATACAACGTAGGTTTTAAATCAAGGATCGAGCACGGTGGCCAAAATGTAGTGCTCTGATTTCAACAGATTGACCACCCGTGAATCCTGGTTAAGTGAATTAAGGGCTCCATCCACAAGTCCCACATGCCTAGCGGAATCGCTCTGTTTTAGCTCCTCCTTCAATGTCTCCAGCTTGTCTGCAAAAGCCTGATGAGGGGAATGACCTGACTCAGGCTGGCAGTGTCTGAACTGACTTCACGTGTGGCAAGTTCAAAGGGTTGCAGAACCTTGCACAACGTTGAAATCATTCTCCACTGCGCTTGAGTCAGGTGCATTCCCCCTCCTTTGCCTATATCGTTGGCAGATGTATAGGCTTGAATGGCCTTTTGCTGCTCCTCCATCCTCTGAAGCATATAGAGGGTTGAATTCCACCTCGTTACCACCTCTTGCTTCAGATGATGGCAGGGCAGGTTCAGGAATGTTTGGTGGTGCTCCAGTCTTCGGCACGCAATGGCTGAATGCCGAAAGTGGCCCGCA